>NC_061853.1:7346039-7356039 GCF_019202785.1 Penaeus chinensis | reverse complement strand
ATATGTATATGTATTATATATGTATTATATGTATATATATGTATATATATGTATATATATATATGTATATATATATTAATATGTATATATATAGTATATATATGTATATATATGTATATATATGTATAATATGTTATATGTATATATATATATATATGTATATATATGTAATATGTATATATATAGTATATATATGTATATATATGTATATATATATTATATATATGTATATATATAATATATATTATATATGTATATATAATATGTATATATATGTATATATATGTATATATTGATATATTAGTAGTATATAGTATATATATATATATTATGTATATATATGTATTATTATATATATGTATATTATGTATATATATGTATATATATGTATATATATGATATATATGTTATATTATATGTATATAGTATATATGTATATATGTATATATTGTATATATTATATGTATAATAAAGTATTTATATGTTATATATATGTATATATATGTATACATATATATACATATAATATATACATATACATATATATTACATATATATACATATATATACATATATATACTTATATATACTATATACCATATATATACATATATATACATATATATACTTATATATACATTATATACTTATAAAATCATATATATACATATATACATATATATACATATACATACATATATATACATATATATACTTATATACATACATAAATATAAATATATATACATATATGTATATATATATTTATATATGTTTATATATGTATTTACATGTATATGTATGTATATACATATGTATATATATGTATATATATGTATAAATATATGTGTGTGTGTGTGTGAGCAAAAATGTGAATATTATCTTGACAAAGGTTTGTACCTATAACAAAGATTAATATTCAGCATTTTTGACAGAAAAGTGAAAGTATATACTTGCTTTTATATGAAACAAATATAAACCAAATCTCTCTCTGTTACATCTGAAACCTGACTGTCATCACTATATCAGTGCAACCGTGAGTCAGCAAAAAATCAATGTACAAACCATGAATTAATAACTCGCTTTATGGATAGACTTATATATGTAAATAAATAAACGAATTAATGTATATATGTTCTATAGATAAACAAGTATATATAAAGATATATAGATAAAACTACATGCATTCTTTATTAAAAATGAATAGAGATTAATGCATAGATAAAACAACAAAGTAAATTAAATAGTAAGCATATGGGAACATAAAATCATAAATAGATAGATAACTTGATATGTGTATGTGTGTGTGTGTGTGTGTGTGTGTGTGTGTGTTTGTGCGTGCGCGCGCGCGTGTGTGTAAATCTTCAATATATATAAACATATATAAATAAATATATATACATAAAAAAACATTTTTTCATGTAGATAACTAATTTCATATATAGGTAACTAAATCGAGAAAATGATAAAATGACAAACAAACAGAGGAACAGAGGGATAGAGACAGCACTGCCATAACATCAATATTGATAATTACAAAAGAAACAATGATATTAATTATGAACTTGAAAATTATAATGATGATTATGATAATAAAGATGATAATAATGAAAATAATAATAATAATGGTGGTAATGAAAATGATAACAATGGTAATAATGATAATGATAATCTGGATAAATATAATGGCAAAAACAATATCAATGCTAATAATGATACTACTACTAATAATAATGATACTACTACTACTACTAATAATAATGATACAACAACTAATAATTATATTAATAATGATTATAATAATAACAATAATCGCGATAAAAATTATAGTAATAATCATAATAATCATAATAATCATAATAATCATAATCATAATAATCATAATAATAATAGTAATGATATCAATAACAACACTTATAATTGTAACAATAACAATAATGATAAACAATTAGAATTGTAACAATAACAATAATGATAAAACAATAATGATAAAACAATTATAATTGTAACAATAACAATAATGATAAAACAATTATAACACTGATTAAAATACCAATAACAACAATAACGATAATAATATCGATATTTATAATGGTAGTACTAATAATCTTGACAATAGTGATGATAGTAAACAAATACAATACTGCTACCAATAATGACTGTAGTTATGATAGTAAAAATATACAATAATTAATGATAATAATAATAATGTTATCATTATAAACATCAGTAGTGCCACTAATAATAAGATAAAGATGAAAATGCCATCATCATTCTAATTATGAGTATAATGCATAATAGTAATAAAGATGATATTATTAATGATAATAAAAGTAATGCATATAGTTATGATAAACATGATCACCATGAGAATAACTGAATCTAACTCTATATAAGGCTTGTGTGCAACCTTTATTTTTGGGTAAATCGTTTATTTTTCCATAAGAGTTTTAATTCACTCTCAACTTCATCTGTTGCATTATCCCTGCGTGTAGTTTTATTTATAATTTCGTGTGGATATATTTCATTGTTATATAAATCCTAGAATGTTGTATATTTTTGTTGACATACTAGTGTTTAAATGTCAGGACATCGAATGTGCTTTTTGTTTGAATTCTATATTTGTGATATTGCATTAATCAGTTATGAAAAAGGCCAAACAAAAAGTATTGTTAAAAGCGATAGTAGCATTTTTCCATTGCATCTACACTCTTGGATATAAATTCCTCCTCGTTTTCAGGAAATGCTAAAAAAACAAAAAAACATCTCCAGTTCCTCGAAATAAAAGTCACTGAGTTCCTAGAAGTGACCTTTAAGAGCAGGTACCGATCGATACAGCACCTACGTAGCTAGTGGCCGACAACGTACAATTCTTTGTGTCAGATTTTCACTGTCACGCAACCCTGATCTAGGACATGTTGCTTCTGTTCGCAACTAGGGCGGAAACATTGCAACATGATGGATTGGGAGACTGAAACGATTTATGAATTTATATGAAAAAAAACTAATCTTTTTCTTCACAGATCATTTGGAATCGAATAATTAATTCCTGCAAAATGGCGGTATTGACGTAGTGAATGGAACGTTAATTTGACCTACGTGCTGTAATATTGAGGTAGTCATGGACTGGTTCTGGCAGGCTGCGAGGCTGTAAGTAAAAGCATTCTATTCATGTTTTACATATTTTCATAGATTTCAGTATTGGTAAATATGTTTCAAAATAAAGTGGAAAATACTGAGTGTACTAATAGGAACAGTACTAGCAATATTAATAGTAATAATAATGCTCATACTACTAAAATTGTATTTTTTAGTATATGGATAATCATCATAATAAAACAAAAAAAGGATATATATTTTTTCTAAATCCTTTTTTATCTAACCAACAGAGGCGCCAACGTTGGTCCGGCAAGGAGGTCAAAAGATTACCATTCAAGATTTCATCGAAAAGAATGTATAAAGTTAGTATCATACATATATATTTCTTTCATAAATCCTTTCCACATGTACACTATATCTATATAGGTGTGAATCATAACCCTAATGTCCCCATATAAAACAAGGTGTATAGAGGGTGAGGAGCGAGAAGAGACTGATGATAAAAGGTTTGTGTTTGTAATAGAGAGAATTTATGATCCCCTACGTAAAATATTTTATCTTAGAGAGCTTTCATGAAATAGTTTTTTTTATCCGGAAATGTGCAATTACTTTAATTAGATATGTAGATTATGGGTTTATCGCAATCCATACATTTTAGCAATTAAGAGTAATTGTGAAATAATTATTTTTTTTTGGTTTACGTTTAACAACAAGAAAATAATACCAAAATTAGCCAAAGATCCATACGATTCTCTAGATTAATACTTTTACTGGTTTGTATTAATGTAATGCAAAACGATTATAAAACAAGATTTTAAAAGGATTTCTTGATCATGTTCAGGAATGAAATAACGTTGACATTCATTTTCGTTTTCATTTGAGGAAGATTAATGAAAAAGTGAACAGCTCGCAGTAAACAATTAATTCGATTCTTTTCTAAAAAAAAAAAAAAAAAAAAAAAAAACTAGTCTAGATTCAGATTCACTTATCTATACGCGGCTAAAATATCATCCAGTAAAGAACCTAGTCAATATAATCAATCTTATCTATTCACTCTATTTGATTTGAGAAAGAGACGGGGATGTTTCTGGATTCTTGTCAATACCTGGGTTCAGAGACCTTCCACTGCTGAAATATAGAAAGGTGTTGGCGATCAATTATCCGCACAGCGATTTTTGCGGCATTATGAGGCACTGTAGTTTAGTCTTATGATTTAAGATAATTGCTTTCTCTTGTATTTACTGTTTACTTGGGTCTATTACCCACATGAATATTTGAATGGCTTGTTATTAAAATTAGATACAAACACAAGCACATGCGCAATCATACATACACACACACATGTATATGTATCTTTTTAATACATATGTGTGTGAATGTGTTTGTATTCATATGCCAACACATAACATTACAGAAATCCGCTGTATTGCATATAAACGCCTAACCAGCTCTGTATCTGCAATAGTCATATTTTAACAAGGCTGCATCATCCCATAGATTGGTCTAGGAAAATGAGGAGTACGTAAATACAGTTGATCGATACATGGGCACAAAATCAATCTATATTATAGGTACACAATTCAGGAATAAAGGGGAGTAAGATTGATAAAATACGTAGGCGTTAAATCAATATATATAGGTACAAAATGAATCACTATATAGTCAATACGTATTTACGGAATCCATCCCTACACAAAGCTGGAATGCAAAAACAGTCAATACATACACAAAAATCTATCTATATCTATCTAAAAACAAGCAATATAGGGGCACAAAAACACCCTAGATATAGAAATTACAATAAATCAAATATGAATTAGAAAAAAAAGCACTAACCAATACACGGGTTACGAAATCTTGCAGTTACGTCCCAGCGCCAACGAATCCGTCCGAGCCTGAGGTATGCTATTGTGGCCTTTATGAACGAGAACACGTTAACCCTTCCACTGGCTTCCATCCGCTTCACTCGAGGAGGTTCGCGCTTCATGAGGTGAGTTGGCTTTTAAGTTATTTCTCCCTCTTTTTCTTCATCTTCCTCCTCCTCTATTTTTTTCCTCTTTTTCTTGTTTTTTTTTTCCTCCTCCTCTTCTATTTTGTTCTTGTTTAATTGTTCTTCCTCCTCCTCCCATTCTTCTCGTCTTTTCTTTTTCTTCTTCATCATTTTCTTCTTCTTTTGCTTGTTATTGTTGTCTTCTTCTTCTTTTCCTCCTCTTCTTCTTCTTCTCTATAATTTTCTTCCTCCTCCTCTTCTTCTTCTTCTTCTTCTCCTCCTTGTCCTTCTCCTTACTCTCCTTGTCCTCCTTCTTCTTCTTCGTCTTCCTCCTCTTCCTGTCCATGAGGCGAGTTGTCCTCTATTTCTTCTTTTATCTCTTCCTTTTGTTCTCCTTTTTATTCTTCTTCTCCTATTTCTCCATCATATACCTTCTCTACTTCTTTTCTTCTTCTTCTTCCTCCTCCGCTTCTTCTTCGTCTTCTTCCTCCTGTTTTTTTTTCTTCGTCTTCCTCCTTCAATTCTTCTTCGTCTCCCTCCTCCTCTTCCTCTTCCTCTTCCTCTCTTTCTCTTTCTTCTTCATCGTCTTCTCAACCGCATTAATATAGTTTGTTCGTAAGTGGAGAATGCTATTTTGCGGTGACTTATTACAGATAAGAAGGGTAATACTGATAAATCAAAGTTAAGAAAAGACGGCAGACGCTCAGATTAAAGAAAAGCCACAGATCAATAACATCATCTAAATAACCTGGCAATTATACCACGATAGTATTCCAAAATCACCCAGATTACTCTAAAAATGGTAAATTGTTAATGGTTAAAAGCAAAAATAGATGCGCAAGACATCTAAGGTTATGAAGGGTAGGGAGAGTGGGGGTTGAATTACTGCTCAGTCCCCGTACGTCAACATTCTAGATCATTTTAATAATTTAGTAATTTACTTTTATTCCATTTGTTACATTGGATATTCTTGGTGTGACAAACTGTTTCATTCTGCTTTTAAATAATCCCCTGTGTGCAAGGAATGGCCGGGGTTACCATCCACTGGCGGCGAGGGATTTGAACGCAGGTCAGGAATATTGCTAGGAGAGATTATCGCTGCACCACATAGCTAGAGTGGTTTTAGAAAGGGTAAAGATGGGTAAAGAAGGCAATGAGTGAATGGGTTAAGGTAGGATTAAGCAAGGGGAATTAGAACAAGTGAAGGATATGTTTGCGTCTGAGGAAGGAGAACAGGTTGTCGAAGCAGAAAGTGTGGGATTCCGTAAGGATGTCCGACAGGTTGGGAGGTCGGCGAAGGGAGGATAGGTGAGGGAAAGCAGAGGTACGGACAGCAGTAAAGCGTGGAAAGATCAATAGAATGTGGAACTGAATAAGGAACATTACATAGAGACCATAGGGGCGGATCAGAGCGTAACATCAGATTGGAGTGTCCTTGGGAGGTGTGGCCAATACTTAAGCGGGTGAAAGCCGTCTCCCAGCTGACCAGAAAGAGATTGATAGTTGTACAGCATGTAATTTATTAGTGCGAAGACTTGAAGTAGGGGTAATAATCCATGGCTGGAATATGTGAGAGGCGGGGTTTATGTGGTGTGGACATAGTGGCGGAGCGTGCTAGGCGCCCAGCAAAATCTGATAGATTTATGGCGTGTAGACAAGTAGAACAATCAGTCTTGAAACTTACAAACAAGGAGGTTGGTCGAGTTACGGGAGTCAGTAAAAAATAGTGAGAGATAAGGAAAGGAGTGAGTACGTGTTTTTAAGGCGAAAATGAATACCTACATTTCTGCAGTAAAGACACTGGTTTCAGGAGGGAGGGGGTATTTGAATGGAACAGGAACAAATACGGGGTATATACCATGGAGGAATGGGGGAATGGGAGAGGAGAGTATCCATGCGAATAAAGGAGTAGGTAAACGTGAATAAGCAGCAAAGACAGGAAGTAGAGATCGAGGGATATTAGTTTGGCGAGGGAAAGTTGGTGGAAGCGGCCATAGCATCGGGGACAGAGAAGGGTACGGCGTCGAAAGAGAGATGGCATTCTTGACTTAGTGTGCAGGCTCTAAATAGCAAAAACGAACAAATAATCTAATTTAAAAATCTAATCTTATTCAAAGAAAACAACGAAGCATAAATACGACCCACCATTGTTTTCCAAAGCCTTTTACAGTTCTGAATCTCCAACAACCCAAGAAACAAACGCCGAGGCAAGACGGGAAATGGCACCAGGACAGAGATATCAAGGAATTCCCCACCGATGCTTATGGGATGCTGTTCTTCAAGCAGGATCCGAAAGGCAAGAGGCATGCTAGGCTTTGTAATCAGATCGACAGTATCTTGTCTGTGAATCTATCTATAAGTATCTTTCGATCTATCTATCCACTTATCTGTCAATTAAATAACCTACCAATAAATCTATTAATCTATTAGTTATCCAGTCATCATTCAATCCTTCTCATCAATTTATGTGTTCAAGTAAGCCAACACGATACTAAAGAATCGCCACCCACTACCAGGCTTCTTCAAAGTGGCTCACTATATCAGACTCTCGGACGAAACAAGAATCTGGCGCAGTCCGAGAGGCGACCCCTCCGTCCTACAGCTGATGGTGGGGACGTGGAACCTCCTGGAACCCGAACATCCGAAGCTGGTTATCTCCTTTGCGGGTGACGAGGAGAGGTTCAGCCTGGAGGGAGCCAAGAAGAAAACCTTTATGACCGGGCTTATACGAGTGAGTGCTTGGGAATGCTCGGTCGTTTGTGATTTGATTTCGTTGTTAATTCTTACTGTGTGATGTACAGGTGTGTGTTTTGAGGGAGGGAGCTAAGAAGGAAACCTTTATGGCCATATACGAGTACTTGGGAATTCTCATTGTCATATGTAATAGCTGTTGTGTATTCTTGTTGTGTGATGTATAGGTACGTCGATTTGGTGGTTTAATCGAAGTGAAGGCTTTTATTTTCAGTGATTCTTTGTTGTAAATGTTTGTCATGAACACAAAAGGATACGTAGCATTATGATGATATGGCATTAGTAGTAATAAAGTTATGACAATGATAATAGGAGTGACGTAAAAAAATAACTACAACAAAGCAACAACAACACTAATAAAATGATGCTAATAGTGATAATGATGATAATAATGAGGATAATAATAATGATAGTAATAATAATGAGAATAATATTGATAATGATAATGGTTATAATTGTAATAGCGATGGTGATGATGATGACGCCGATGATAATGATAATGATGATGATAATAACAATAATGGTAATGATAATTATAATAGTAATGATGACAATGATGATAATAATAAAATATTAATTATAGAAATAAAACAATAATAATTATACTATTACTGTTACCATTACTAATGATAACAATAACTCTAATAGTAATGATAGTAGCATTGATAATGACAATGATAGTAATGATGATAAGGATAACAACAATGCCACAACAACAATACTATTACTACTACTACCGCTACTACTGATAATTATAATACTAATAGAAGCGATAATAATAATGACAATAATAATAACAACAATGATAATATATATTATGATTATGCTGATAAAAATGATAATTACAGTAATGACAATAGTAATGATGATATCAGTAGTAATAGCAATAATAATAATAATAATAATAATAATAATAATAATAATAATAATAATAATAATAATAATAATAATAATAATAATAACGATGATGGTAATGATGATAATGATAATACTGATGATGATAAAGAGCAAAATCATAATGATAATGGTGATAACGATGTATTCGAATTTAAATGGCCTATAAAGATGAACCAAATTGCGAAGAACGAGCTGAGAACACGGCTGTTTACAAATGAATGTGTAATCCACCATCCACGAACGCACCTTTTTCCAGTCAGTTGAATCCACGAACGCCTGGCTACTGACAGACGGCAGTGACGCTGGAATCTCCAAGGTGGTGGGGCAGACTGTTAACGAAATGCAGACCACAATCAAAGTAAGCAAAACGAGCTCCTCTTTTCCTCAAATAATTATTGTGGTTGTGATTGTTTTTCTGTTTAATGTCTGCTGTACAATGTATTGCTTGATTTGTGTTTCAGACGGACGGTCACCTGATGCCTTATATCAAATGTATAGGAGTGGCATCCTACGGGTCCTGCAGAAACAAGGATTCACTTGTTAATGCTGAGGATGTGATAAAGAGTGAAAACAAACATTTGTAAGTGAATATCATAAACATTACTCATATCATGATAATATTATAGACATTTATAGTCAGAAAGCCACACACACGCACGCACACACACACACACACACACACACACACACACACACACACACACACACACACACACACACACACACACACACACACACACAAACACACACACACACACACACACACACACACACAGGGTTACTTTCCCGAATTCTAAACGCTTACATAAAATGCAATAATGAAATCAACTGCCAATAACGCTGAACACCAAGAATATGATCATTTCTACTAAACCAAGGTAGTAGTAACGCACAAGTCCTCATCCCTTTACAAAAGTTTAGAAAAAAATGAAAACCGTGCCTTTGTTTACAGTTATGACGTCACGCGCTCCTCGGGACGGCTGGCCAAGGTGGCGCTCAACGGAGACCACACCCATTTCTTGCTGGTGGATGATGGATTCCACAATAGTCTATCGTCGGCTGATAGCTTTCGGTGAGGTCTATTAGAAAACAACCTTATTTGTTCCGTTTTTTGGTTTTGTTATATATGGTTTATTTGTTATCATATTCATATTGGGTGTTTTCGAAGGATCTCATGTTTTGTTTTCGACGCCTGCTTCGTTTTTAAAAAGGCTAGTTCGACAGATAAACAAAAAAACAGACGGACAGACAGTCACACACCCC
>NC_061853.1:7328539-7336039 GCF_019202785.1 Penaeus chinensis | reverse complement strand
AATGAAACGAAAAAAGAAAGACGAGAAACGAAGATAACGAAATTAAAGAAAAAAAAAAAAAAAAATTATGCCAACAACGAAATTAGAAAGAGCAAAAAAAAATATGCCATAACGACTAACTTTCCAAAATACCTGTATAGTGACCCCCCCCCCAAAAAAAAAAAAAAAAATCATAAACATACTCAAATCTAAAGAAGAAAAAGACATCTCGGGACATAACGTAACACCCCCCCCCCCCAAAAAAAAAAAAAAAAAAAAAAACACACAAAGACCCCCTCCAAAAAGTAATAATAAATAAATAAAAAATAATAAAAAAAAACGACTCTTTCCAGATGGCACAAACGACCTACCACGTTGGCAACTCGGCCTGGCACTGGTACGACACCGGCCTCCTGGTCGTGTTTCTCTCTGCGTTTCTCCTGAGGAGTATTCCCTTCATAGTAAGTTTATTTTGATTCCCTGATAAAGACTGGGGATAAATAGGATATCAGACAGTGGGTATGTGTTATGTGGTATGTGGTATGGGGTACATTTTTGTCAGGTAAGGATCGTGTTGAAATAGTTATGGCAGTGTCGGTCATGTTTATATATGTTTTTCTCTATGTTGTCTCTGGGATTTGTTTGATATATTACCTTGTTTTAGTTTCATTATCTTCCTCCTCCTCCTCCTCCTCTTCTTCACCATCTTCCTCTCTTCTTCTTCAATTTCTCCAACTTCTCTTCCTCTTTCTCACTATCCTTATCTTTTCCTTCACCCTCTTCCTTGCCATCCTCTTCCATATAATCCTTCTCTGTCTTCTCATCATCATTATCTTCCCCTTTTCCCTCACCATCTTCCTTCTCCTCCTTCTCATCGTCCTCATCGCCCTTACCACCCTCCTCCTCCTCTCCTTCACCATTCTCCTCCTCTTCCCCATCCTCCTCCTCTTCACCATCCTCCTCCTCTTTCTTCTTTTCTCCTTCACCTTCCTCTTCCTCCACCAACCTCCTTCTGACCCCCCCTCCTCCTCCTGCCCCTGTTCCTCTTTCTCCTCCTCTTCCCCATCCTCCTCCTCTTCACCATCCTCCTCCTCTTTCTTCTTTTCTCCTTCACCTTCCTCTTCCTCCACCAACCTCCTTCTGACCCCCCCTCCTCCTCCTGCCCCTGTTCCTCTTTCTCCTCCTCTTCCCCTTCACCATCCTCCTCCTTTTCTTTCTCCTCCTCCTTTTCCTCTGCTCCCTCCCTCTTCTCCTCCCTCACCTTTCTCCTCCTCTTCCCCTTCACATTCCTCCTCCTCTTCTTCCTCACTCTCCTCTTCCTCCTCCTCTTCTCCCCCACCCTCTTCCTCCTTCCTCTTCACCATCCACCCCCTCACCATCCTCATACTCCCTCTCTCCTCCTCCTCTTCTCCCTCACGCTCCTCCTCCTCCTCTTCTCCCTCACTCTCCCCTTCCTCCTCCTCTTCTCCCCCACCCTCCTCCTCCTTCCTCTTCACCATCCACCCCCTCACCATCCTCATACTCCCTCTCTCCTCCTCCTCTTCTCCCTCACTCTCCCCTTCCTCCCCCTCTTCTCCCTAACCCTGCTCCTCCTTCCTCTTCACCATCCACCCCTCTCACCATCCTCACCATCCCCTCCATTCTCACCATCTGCTCCGCCCTCTTACAGCCTGACTTCGGATACGTCCTGTACGCCCTGTGCGCCCCTCTGTTCTCCCTGAGGTTGCTCCGCTTCCTGTACGTGTGGCCTCGCCTCGGTTCCAAGATCCTCATTTTCGTTTACATGGTGAGGAAAGATGCTGGTTGCTGTTTGTTGTGTGGGTGGGAAATGTCTGTAGCTGTTTATTGTGTGAGTGGGAAATATCTGTAGCTGTTTGTTGGGTGTGGGAAATATTTATAGTCGTGTGCTGTGTGAGAGGGAGATATTTAGTTGTGTGCTGTGTGAGGGAGAAATATTTATAGTTGTGTGCTTTGTGAGAGGGAAATATTTAGTTGTGTGCTGTGTGTGTGAGAAATATTTAAAGTTGTGTGCTTTGTGAGAGGGTAATTATCCTGCTCTGTAAAGGGATCCCTGGACAGAAAAGTCTAGTGTGACCATCCCTTTAGATATCTTCCACCGGGTACAAAGGACTTATTTTCCCTCTAATAACCCAACATCACGTACCAAGGATTCTCATCTCCCTTAGAGGCAACCCTAATAGGTACGAAGGACTCATTTTCCACCAACCTAACCTTAGGTGCCAAGGATGGTGGAGTTCCTGGTCTTCCTTCTGCTGTTCGTGCTGGGCTACGGCATCGCCACCCGCGTCCTAGTTAGCCACACTTGCCGGAACCGAGAGTACCTCAGCTTCAGCTTCAAGAGCTTCACCGACTTCATCTCCGAAATCATCTTCTTCCCTTACTGGCAGATGTTCGGGGAGCTTCAGTTGGATTCGCTCGAAGGTTCGTTTGGGTTTTGGGTGCTGGCGGTGTGTCGTTCATTCTGAGGTCACGAGAGGTGCTGTAGTCAGAGCTTGATATCAGTGTTTGGTAGTTTAATTCTTAATATTCGATGTGCTCATCTGAATGTATTACTGTCGTTACATTCTAATTAGCTTATGGGGTAAAAAAAAAACACTAACAGTACTAATATATAGCAGGCTTTAGCCTGCCATATTTTAGTACTGTTAGTCTTACAAATTTAGTCTTACAAATGAGTTATCGACATGTAGGCGAGTATAAGTTACTCGCACTTAATATGATCCACTAACGTCCTTTTAAACATATATCATCTGTATTTGACCTTTCTTTGTGAGGAGTAATAAAAAACGATTTCTTGTAAAATAAATATATATATATATACGCCACATAACATCACCCAAAATACTGGATTTCACTTATCACGTGATATTTCCTCTTCATGTACAATGCCTTGGGTCTACAACGGCATGCGACTGGAACTCCTCCTCTAAGAGAGTCACCTGATAATGGTTCTTGGCCTTTGGTTAATGTTACCGAGAGCGACACACATAGATAGAGGGATATGGACATTGTCATGTTTTAGAGCACAAGAAATAGAGGGATAAACAACACAGGTACAGCTACAGCGGCCTCATATTTACCGCGAAATGACGAAAATATCCGCTTCATAAAACCGCTCAGAGACTTAGTCCACAACACCCTCACACAACCAGAGTTCTTAATGTCGCGTTTTCTGTAAATTGGCAGGAAGTCCCAATAAAGGGGGGTACCTTCTATTTATAATAAAATAGAAGGTAGAAGGTAGGAAAAGTTTAGTTTGGATTTTGGGTTCGCATGATGACCTGGTTTTCGAAGTTCGTCTCTGGAGAATGCGCCGCTCTCGGAAATCCCTGGTCTTTAACTGGTCCCTCAACCCGCTGCTCATTCCTACAAAAGAGTTTGTTTATGTAGGAATGTTCTAACTGCATAGTGTAGGTCCATAACTTAACTCTCAGATACTTCCCTTGAGCCTGGCCTCGGCCTTTATATATAACATTAAAAACAAGGACATTTTTATAGATATTACTAAATCATCTTTGATCTAGTTTTCCCTCAGTTAACAATTAAACATATTGATAATAATTAATCAGTTAATCCTATGATAATAAACTGTGAGGGTAGAACAGAATGATATCATAAAGTGGCTCATATTTTCATATATACAAATGCCACAATGTTTATAATATCAATTTGTCAATATCAAACACTACTGAGGGTCACTGTAATCTACATACTAAAGAAGGCGACATACTCAGCCTCAGGAAATTCTGAGCTGGAGACATTGTAAATAAAATGTTGAAGATTCTTTCAAGCAAGGATTTTGCCTCAATTCAACACAATAATATAGTTTTGTATATGTCTAAAGATTCTTGAATATTTAAAGCATTCTTGTAATATAAATGTACAAACTGCCACTCCCTCTTACCTGAAATACAGGTGTAACATATTAAAAGTTTCTGCTTGCCATTTGCAGTTTGGCTGAAAAGGAAAGAAGGCGTCCGAACTTAGAGAGGCTTCAATACTTCCTTCTGTCTTTACATTATTAGATCACTATGTAATATACGTTATATAAATTCAGATGTTATTAACTCATATCTTACAAGTTCATGGTAACTGTTTCACAAAATAGAGTCGGAGTAAACAAAAGGTACAAGAGCTTTCTTTTAACAGTTTGAGTTTTCCATTGATTTATGGCTGCACGCGCCATCCAAGGGATCTCCGATATAGAATTATGTCTCCCTTACATACACAATATATATATATATATATATATATATATATATATATATATATGTATATATATGTATATATGTATATATATATATATATATATATATATATATATATATATATATACATACACACATATGTGTATATATATACATACATATTTATATATACACACACATATATATATATATATATATATATATATATATATATATATATATATATATATATACATACACACACACACACATATATATATATATATACACACACACACACACACACACACACACACACACACACACACACACACACACACACACACACACATATATATATATATATATATATATAAACCTAAATGTAAACCTTGATATCAGAAAATACATAAAATTAGCACATTGAGTGCCAACAACAGATGAATTTCGGTGTACATATTTCTCGGCAATCGAAGACATTACAGACTTCGCTAAATAAATCAACCGCCATTACCAAGACAGGCCTAAATATCTGTAAAACCTCAAGGACGCCGAGAGGGAAGTAAAAAGTCTTTTAAAAGATCCTCCCAACCTCCTTTCCGGCAGCCGCCAACCGAACCACGTGCCGCGGCGAGAAAGGTCACTGGCGCTGGCTGACCTCCTGCGAGCCGTGCCGAGAGGTCGTGGACACCGCTCAGCCAATTATCTACGACTTCTTCGCCAAAGGACTGCTTGCCTTTTACCTCCTCATCGCCAACGTCTTGCTCCTCAATCTCATCATCGCCATCTTTACGTTAGTCTTACGTGGTCTTTGTGGAAGAATTCTTTGATTTTGACTTTGATCTTTAATTACTGAAGGATAATTACCTTCATATGGTTTATCTTCATTGCGTATTTAGCCTCATTAATTTGCCTTCATTAGATATTTACCTTCATTAATGAGCTTTATATTTTGTTTTAATCAGGCCCTTATCAATGCAATCGTCATTATAGAACGTTCCATTGAAGAACAAAGAGCTGACCAGAAGTATATTCAAATTAACCACCACAAGACTTTTATACCAAGCCCTACAGCCGTCGAATCCTCAGACATCCCCCTCCACTTCGTCCCTAATCTCTTCTTTATCCTACCCTTCCCACAGGACGATCTACGAGCAGGTGCAAACCAGGAGCATCGAACACTGGAACTTCGAGATGCATCGCTTAACACGCGAGTACGAGAGCAAGCCGGTCCTGCCACCACCCTTCGGTCTCCTGGCCTACGTGTGGAGGGGGGTCATGCAAACTCTGAGTCAGGCGAACAAAAAGGAGTTGGATCCGGCTGAAGGTAGGGTATTGGGGGGGGAGGGGCGGGTGGGGGGAGTGGGAGGGAGTGGGAGAGGGAGAGGGAGAGGGAGAGGGAGAGGGAGAGGGAGAGGGAGAGGGAGAGGGAGAGGGAGAGGGAGAGGGAGGGAGACAGTTCATATGACTCAGTGTTTTATAATCATTATCTATTTTAATACTATCACTGTTCTTAGCATGATCTTCATCAATCAGATACGCTACTTCTTATATGATTGTCGTGACTTTCACCCTATATGTTTTAAATAACTACTACATGCTAACCTTAAATAATTCATGCCTCCTAATTCTTCTGAAGAATCTCTCGGACATTTATATTTCTTCCAATATGCTTTTAAATCTATTTATTTTTTTCCCCTGCAGATGAGGTTTGTAATGAGACTGACGTGTGGCTCAGTCAGTTTGAACGTCAACAAGTCCGCTCCTATAACCTGATGAGGAAAATGAACGGAGAAACTAGTCTAGAAAACACACTTCTCAGGCTCAATAAAATGTAAGAAGATAATTAGAAAGTGGGTTATGCAATTTAACAATGTATTGCTAGTCAAAAATGTGAAATATTTAGTGCTTAGTAGGTATCGTATTTAGAAATGGAAGTTCTTTGTACGAATTTGGACGGAATGGGTGTCAGAGCTCGCCAGGACAAGGGTAAGATAAGGATAGCATTTCATCACTACACTACATCCAGTCTCAGGAAAGGATAAACTGGCAACTCACACAGGGCTCTGGGACACTCCGACTTGCCATCTGTCTTTTGTTTTAATTTCCTGGTACTTGATAGTTATGTTTACATATGTGTGGAATTTCTAAAATACACATGCAATGTTTTTATTTTTATTTTATAATGCCTTAAACGATACTTGGTGAATCGGAATACTCCAGAAACTAGGGCAGGTTACCAGTCTTTCCATTCTAGACTAGTACTTGTAATTAAGTTTTGTAAGTACTTTGTAAGTTTTTGTATCATCATAGATTCAACTTTAGTCTCTCAATCACGACTTGTTCTAAGCAATGACAAACCAAACCTTTACAGGATCGAGTCGCTTCCGTCCCTGATCAACCGAGGACTGCGGCGCGACGACCCAGCAACGGTACAACGACCCCAGACCATGGCCAGCGACTTCTTCAACTTCCGCTTCAAACCGGGCACCCTGCACGACCGGCTCAGCGAGAAGAGCGAGTACCTGAACCAATACATCGAGACCCAAATGCTCGGCAAGTCCTTCGTGGTCCACAGCACCTCAGAGTACAAGGTCCAGGACGCGACCAAGAGCCTGGCGGAAGTCGTGGCCAAGTCCTTCGGGATCCTGAAGCAGATGGCGCTTGAGGTGAACTTCCTGCACACGAACCTGTACCGTTCACTGACTCGCCAGGAGAACTCACAGAGGCGCCAGGACCTCATGTTGGACGAGATGGCCCAGGGCGTCCAGAAGACCAAAGCTGATATAGAGGAGGTGATGAATGTGATGCAGGAGATGGCGGGTGATGAGACGAAGAGGAAAAAGGAGAAAAGGCAGAAGAGTAACTCAGATGATTAACTTGTGTCGTATGATAAAATCTCATCATTGTTGATTTAAGATTTTTATTACCGATGTGTATCGTCATCATCTTTATGATGATGATGATTATTATTATTATTATCATTATTAATATTGTTATTATTATTGCTATCATTATCATTATTGTTATTATTATTATTATTATTGTTATCATTATTATTATTATTATTATTATTATTATTATTATTATTATTATTATTATTATTATTATTATTATCATTATTGTTGTTATCATTATCATTATTATTATTATTATTATTATTATTATTATTATTATTATTATTATTATTATTATTATTATTATTATTATTATTATTATTATTATTATTATCATCATCATCATCATTATTATTATTCTTATTATTATTATCATTATTCTTATTATTATTATCATTATTATTATTATTATTATT
>NC_061853.1:7303539-7308539 GCF_019202785.1 Penaeus chinensis | reverse complement strand
TTTTCAGTTAATTGTTCATTTACTTATTCATTTACATGAAGCACAATCACCTTATATTATGATATTAACAGAATAAGATGAATTCTCAGATTCACTGCAAAGCGCCATAAAGTGATAACATTATCATTATTTTTAAATCATATTCCCTTATACATATATCAATTTGTACAAAAAAGAGACACGATGCTAATCACCTATGAACACAGTATTCACCAAAAACAGAGCTAACAAACACTAAACCAAAACATTATAAAACACAAACACACGTACAAAGACATTAGATTATACAAAGGTACAGTCAGAAAAATAAGTATCATTACTCCTTTGCACAAACTAATATGAAAAATCGACGAAGTGGCGTGGAATATCGCTCAGCTCCTCATTGACAAGTAAAGGAAACGAGAGTGTTTGTTTTTTTCTTTTCTTTTTTGACTGTACAATTATAACGTCACGCTTTTACACTCATCAGTATAGGAAGCACAGTAACATGATGATCACGTTACGATTATTTCCTGGTTTATACATCATAGTGAGAAATTACATTCTGTTACGAGTTCCTTGAGACTGAAATGAGTTTCAAGTTTGTGTTATTATAATTTTCATTGTTATTATCATCATTACTGTTATTATCATTTGTATTGTTATTATCATAATTACTGTTATTATCATCATTACTGTTATTATCATCATTACTGTTATTATCATCATTACTGTTATTATCATTTTTATTGTTATTATCATCATCACTGTCATTGTATTTTTTATTGTTTATATCATTATCACTATCATCATTATTACCGTTACTATAGCAATTATCATTAATACTATTACAATTATTGTTCTCTCAGTATCATCTTTAGCATTAGTAGTATCACCCTCATAATCAGTTCCAGCTTTGCTCTTTTATTATAGCAGTTTTTAGCCCTTTAACTTCTCCGTAACACTTCCTTCCGAAAATCCCATATATCAAGCCCAACTTCCCCGCTGGCAAGGCTACAAGGCATCCGATATAACTTCCCAGAGATTAAAGTTTTAATTTATATGTCGTCGGGAATTTGGATATGTTACGTATTATTTTCTTATCTTCAATGTACATTCTTGTTTTTTTGTTTGTTTTTTATCAAATATGTTTTATATTAGTATCGATTTTGCGAAGTTTTATTCAGGATATTTGCATGTTATAGTGAATATCAGGTTATTTACTAATTAAATAGTTTTAGAAGGAGAAGTTACTTGACTTATCAAATTTGACTTTTCGAAAATTTGTATAATTTACTTTTAAAGACTGTCAAGACAAAAACAAGAATAATTAAAAACGTTTTAAAATTCTGATTTTGTCTGTTGATTAAAGGCAAATCGAAGCTTATTAAATATCTTTTTATATTTTTCTTCTTCTTTTTACTACTATTTTATCCCAACTCGGCATCAGGGTTCAGATGACAAACTGAATATTCTATTCTATGCAACTGGCATGCAATATGAACCGGTTCTCTCCTTTTAATCTTTCCCTTCTTTCATCATGTGTTTTCTGGTCACCATTCCTTTTTTGTTAATGTATTCTCTCATTATCTTTATTTACCTGTTCTGTATCTGTATTCCGTTTTATTCACGTGTTTTCCTGACCATTCAGTACTCTCTCCTTATTTTTATTTAATGTTCTCTATTTCGTAATTGGTTTCATTCATGTCTCCTTTTCGTTCAGTGTTCACTCATTATCTTTAATCTATGGTATTATCTATTTGTATTTTCTTTTTATGCGTACTTTAATCCTTGTTCTATTAATGCTTGTTCTTATTCATTATTTATTCACGTATTCCTTCAACCAGAGCATTACTACCTTCCTGCTTTGTCTTATTACCTTAACGATTTCATGGTCTCGTTATCTCCCCGTTTCTGAAGTTATCAATCTTCTCTATCGCTATTGCCCTTCGCACTACATTCGTTTGTTTTTTTTTTTAGTGTTTTTTTCACTCGCTTTTCCCCATTCCCTATTGATTTTTCCCCCTCCCTCTCTTCCTCTGGATTCCTTTCCACGTATTCGTTCCGCACAATTTTCTCTCATCTTCTCCCTTTCATGAGTTGGGTGTCATTCCCTCTTTTTGAAACACGTCGTTATTTCCCTGCCCCCTCCTTGTTTATCAGAAAATAGTGTCATCCCAGTTACTGTAGAGCTTTTTTAGATTTTATTTTATTCGTTTCTTGTCAGGCTTAACTTTTTTTTCTCTAAAGAAAGACTCCCGTAGAAGCATGCAATATCGTATTGCAAAAGCATCACCTAATTACAGTGTCATCCCATTTGTTTTAGCACTTATCCCTAGTTTTTTTTTATTTATTAATTTCTTGTCAAGCTCAACTTTTTTTTCTTCTAAACACTCCCGTTGAAGCTTGCAATATCGCACTGCAAAAGCATCACCTAATTACCTACAAGTCAATCCACAGACGAGACCCTTCGTATTCATCTTAGCCCCGCCCCTTAAACTTAGCCCCGCCTTAATCTCTTCTTTAGTCTTCTTTTCAGTCATTTCAGTATGAGTCATATATCTTTCCATTTTCAGTCCCTCGTTACTCGATAGATTCTCTTCCAGTTTATCTCGTTTAATAAAAAAAAAAAAAAAAGGTTATCGCCCGACAAGAAGGCATTTAATTCCTTTTTTCCACATATTAAACCTCGTCTCTAGAATCTTAAGCCCTGACCAATCCTACATACCTTACGAAGATAACTTTCACCCTCGCATCAAACTCGAAAACCTTCATTGGCCTTTAAGAAAAATAAAAAGGAAAGAAAGAAAGAAAAAAAAGTCATATATTTTATAAAATCTCTCTCTCCCTCTCTGTCTGTTTCTTTTAAATCTCTCTTTCTCTCTCTATCTATCATCTATTAATAAAATCCTATTAGAAAAATATTCTTACCTTTAAGAAAAAAGGAAAGAAAGAAAAAACATCGAATTCCTACAAATTTGACTTTTTTTTATCTCCCAAAAATCCTGAACCAATGACCTCTTTCCTAAATCCAACATAATTTACACCTTTTTCTCGAACCCCCTTAAATCCACCCCTCTTCTGACCCCCCCCCCCCACCCCTCCCTCGAATTAGTTCTTTTACCCTTAAATCCTTCGAAATAATCACTTTTCCCAAAATCTCTCAAAATTAAGGCCCTATCTTTAAATCCTCAACTATATCACCTCCCTGTCTTAACTTTTTTTTCTTAAAGTCTTACTGTTTACCCATTGTAAAATCCCACAAAAAAACATACCTTTACTTAAATCCCATAAATTAAACCCCTTTCTTTAAGTTCCAAAACACTTTTTTTTTTTTTTTTAAATCCTCCAAAAGAGAGAAAAAAAAATCACACCATTTCTTAAATCCCTTTTGTCTCAAACCTTTTCTCAAAAAAAAAAAAAACCCTTCAAAATGCAAATTCTTAAAAAAAAAAAAGAAAAAAAAAAGTTCCCACCTTTTCCCAAAAAATCCCACGAAGACCTAATCCCTTTTCCTCAGCCCCCCCCCCCCCCTCTTCCCCCCCCCCCCTCTTTCCACCCCCCTCAACTAACCAGTGCTATTATTGGAGTTGTGCGAAGAGGACCTGACGGAGCCGTTGATCAGGGCACGCGTTGGGGACTCGTGGCGGCGCTGGGGACACAGGTACGCCTTCAGCTTCCTCAGGTGGCGACTCCCACAGCGCTGGTGGCGGCGGAAGAGCACGTACATGAACCTAGAATGGAGGAGGAGGCGGTGATGGATTTGTTGGAGGGAGGGAGAAGGGGAATAGGAGGAGGAAGAGGAGGAGGTGGAGGGGAAATAGGAGGAGGAGGAGGAGGGGAAACAGGAGGAGGAAGGGAGAGGGGAAATAGAAGGAGGAAGAGGAGGGGAAATAGGAGGAGGAAGAGGAGGGGAAATAGGAGGAGGAAGGGAGAGGGGAAATAGGAGGAGGAGGAGGAAGAGAAGGGGAAAGGTGGAGCAGGAAGAGGAAGAGGAGGAGGATGGAAAGAGAGAAGGGAGTAGGAGGATGGAAAGAGAAAAGGAGGGGGAGGAGGAAGAAGAAGAAGAGGATGAAAAAAACCGGAAGATAAGCAGGAAAAAAACAAACATACAAACTAATCGATTGCTTAAATGCGAACTGCCTCCAAGAACAAGGTCGAGCATCGTTCTCTAATTAAAGCAAACAAGATGAAAAAAAAAAAGAAGAAGAAAGAAGGAGGAAAGAGATAGACGACACTTGATTACAGAGACAGCACTGATTATGAGACCCAATAATTCACATACACAGCTGGGATGAAAAAGCTGTTCGTTAAGACACAAACATCCTTCTTGGTTCTTCGCCACTTAAAAGAAAAGTTGATTCCTAGAAGAACAAGAATTGATTAGAACGACCGCTTCAACAAAGATTTTTTTTTTTTTTTTTTTTTTTTTTTTTTTTTTTTTTTTTTAGTCGAGTGGTTGCTTTGATTACCAGTGGTAAGGAGTGAGTGAGTGAGAGAGATAAAGAGAGAGGGAGAGAAAGGGAGGGAGGGAGGGAGGGAGGGAGAGAGAGAGAGAGAGAGAGAGAGAGAGAGAGAGAGAGAGAGAGAGAGAGAGAAGAGAGAGAGAGAGAGAGAGAGAGAGAGAAAGAGAAAGAGAGAAAGAGAGAGAGAAAGAGAGAGAGAAAGAGAGAGAGAAAGAGAGAGAGAAAGAGAGAGAAAGAAGAGAGAAAGAGAGAGGGAGAGAGAAAGAAAAATAAAAAAAAAAAAAAAAATATAAAGAGAGAAAAGAAGAAAAAAAAGATATAGAGAAAAAGAGAGAAAAGAAAAAAAAAAAGATATAGAGAAAAAAAGAGAAACAGAGAAAGATGAAACAGATACCAACACACGAAAAGATACTAATTCACAAAGAACTTACGGATCAAGTGTGAAGTTGAGAGCAATAAATACGTCAGCAATACGATACATTCTGTTGAACTTGGGATCTGAACCGTGAAGTTGCGCCACCACGATCGTCAGCTGTTTGGAAAAAAAAAAAAATA
>NC_061853.1:7278539-7291039 GCF_019202785.1 Penaeus chinensis | reverse complement strand
AGTAATAATAATAATAATAATAATAGTAATGATAATGATAATAATAATGATAATGATAATGATAATAATAATAATAATAATAATAATAATAATAATAATAATAATAATAATAATAATAATAATAATAATAATACAAATAACAACAATAACAACAACAACAATAATAATGATAATAATGATAACAATAAAAGTAGTTAAAATGGCGCCCCACGACCTTTACACAAAGACCTCCGCGATTCCAGCCCCGCGTCTGATGTATAAGACTAATCAAGGGTCATTATCCGAAGCCATTAAACCGTATCTTAATTAGTACTCCAGCATTTGAAATCTATGGATGCCGAGCTCTGCGTTCGTGACCCTGAATGTTAACTTGAGATTCGAGTGAGATTTCGCATTCATAGTTATTTTTGTTTTGGAACTTATAAGAGGTTATTTTTCCATAGGTATATTCAGAGGATAGAGGAATATGTTCATTGTCATTAAAGGCTTGACATTCTTTTTTAAAATAATGTTGAGCGTTATGATAAGAAGGTCCATTTCTTTGTTGTCTTTTAATTATTTGTTTTTATGTCTGCCTATCTATCTGTTTATCGATTTAACTATCTCTCTATCTCTCTTTCTATCTATCTATCTATCTCTATAAATCTATCTAAACACACAGACACACGTACAATAATTTCAATACCGTCTTTCATTCACACTCTATGGCAAGAAATAAAACACACGAAAATACATTAAAAAAAAGAAAAAAAATACAGAAAAAAAGACAGAAAGAAAGAAAGAAAAAAGAAATAAAAAAGAAAGAAAGAAAGAAAAAGAGAAAGAAAGAAAGAAAGAGAGAAAGAAAGAAAGAGAAAGAAAAAACAAACAGAATACAGGGGAAGTGGAAGCTCGAAAACTTCTGCACGATTTAAAGGCACAGAGCGGACAAAAAGCTTTCTGTGTTCCGCATCATTATTCTCAAATATGGAGCGACATGTTGTGCAGAAGTTCATTAAGTCCGGAACTTTTAAGCTGATGTTCATTTTAACTTTTGTTTCACCTTTTTTCTTTCTCTCTTTTTACTATATTTTTACGACCTGCATTAAGAGGCTTTGTGTGTATTTTTCCGAGTCATATTGTGCATTCATGACTGTCTAAGCGAGCCTATATATATCATGTGTGTGTACGACTAGCAGACGTGTGTGTATTCAGAGGTACATCCATACCCACACTCAGTTACATCTGTCTACCTATCTATCTGTCTGTCTGACTATCTATCGTCCTGTCTGTTTTTCTATCTCTCTCTCTATCTGTCTGTCTGTCTATCTATCGTTATGTCTGTTTGTCTATCCATCTATCGATCTGTCTATCCGTCTATCTATCGTTCTGTCTATCTATCTATTTATCTATTTGTCTATCTTTCTATCGTTCTGTCTCTCTGTTTGTCTATCTCTCTATCTATCTATCTAAATATCTATGCATCTCTCTCTCTCTCTCTCTCTCTCTCTCTCTCTCTCTCTCTTTCTCTCCAACTCACTCTCTCTCTTTTTATCTCTCTCTCCAACTCTATATTTTTCTCTTTGTCTCTGTCTGTCTGTCCCTCTGTCTCTCTGTCTCTCTCTCTCTCTCTCTCTCTCTCTCTCTCTCTCTCTCTCTCTCTCTCTCTCTCTCTCTCTCTCTCTCTCTCTCTCTATCTCTCTCTATCTATCTATCTCTCTCTCTCTCTCTCTATCTATCTATCTATCTTTGTTTATATTTATCTCTATCTCTATCTCTATCTCTCTCTCCAACTCTTTCTCTTTTTGTCTTCATCAGTCTGTCTGTCTGTCTGTCTGTTCTGATATGAAAGTTTTAGTCTTTTTTACATTACATTTTTTTTTTTCTTTGGGCTGCAGTGAAATTGCCAGGACCATTTAGCATGCATTCTTTTTTATTTTATCTGCGTTCAAAACAGTCAGGAAAATGTGAATGTTTTTTTATTTTATTTTTGTTGGGAAAAAGTCTGTTTGAGCCTTCCAAAACTTTTGTGTGAGATAAGTGTTTCTTACTCTCTCTCTCTCTCTCTCTCTCTCTCTCTCTCTCTCTCTCTCTCTCTCTCTCTCTCTCTTTCTCTTTCTCTTTCTCTCTCTCTCTCTCTTTCTCTCTCCCTCTCTCTTTGTCTCTCTGTCTGTCTCTGTCTCTCTGTCTGTCTCTGTCTCTGTTTCTGTCTCTCTCTCTCTCGCTCGTTCGCTCGCTCATTGATAATAATAACGCTAATGGTAACATGATGATGGTAATATAATAATAATAATAATAATAATAATAGTAACAATAATAATAATAATAATAATAATAATAATAATAATAATAACAATAACGACGATAATGATAATGATAACAAAAATATTAATATTGATAATAAGGAAAATTACAATAATAGTGATAACAAGAACAATGTTGGTAATAATACTAGAAGTGATATTAAAAGTAATATCAGTGATAGTAATGATAATAAGGTTAATGGTATTAATAATAATAAAGATAATAATAACATTAATAATAATAATAATAATAATAATAATAATAATAATAATAATAATAATAATAATAATGATAATAATAGTAATAATAATAATAATAATAATAATAATAATAATAATAAGTGATAGTGATAATGATAATAAGTGATAATAATAATGATAATAATAGCAATAGTAATAATAATAACACCAATAATAATAATGATAATGACACACACACAGTCAGTGTCGCTATTACCCTTCTATTCTCACAGTATTACATTCATTGCAACAGCATCATCATTACCCGAACCACCATTACCACAAGCATGCAACATTCACCACACTCCTTAACCAATAATTATCTTCCATCGCTGAATATGCGAACACGTGCCAAGCCAAGGGACATTAGATTAAATATTAATCAGGCTGAAAAGAAAACAAGGGCTTGAAGTTGATGTTCCTAATGATGTTCATTTGCATCCCGTCCTCGTGCCATTAGCCGGAGAGCATCGTAGTTCAGATAAGAATCGCGGTGAAACATCCGGCAGGTCTTTGCAATCCTGCGAAGGGCATCTTCTCTGTGGTGTGGATGCTGCTTCCTCCTGTCTCTTCTTCTGCTTTTTTTCTTTTTCTTTCTTCTTTTTCTCATTTCTTTTTCTTTCTCTTCTTCTTCGTCTTTTTTGTCTTCTTCTTCGTTTTTTTCTCTTCTTCTTCGTCTTCTTTCTCTTTTTCGTCTCCTTTCTCTTCTTCTTCGTCTTCTTTCTCTTTTTATTTTTGTTTCTTTCCTTTCTTCTTTCTCTCCGTTCTTCTTCTTTTTCTTTACCTTCTTCTTTCTCTTCTTCTTCATCTTCCTTTTCTTTCTCTTCTTCTTCGTCTTCCTCTTCTCTCCTTTTTTCCCTTCATCCTCTTTCTCCTCTCCTTCTTCTTCTTTTCTTTCTGTTTATGCTTCTCCATCGTCCTTGTCTTTATCTTTTTTTGTTTTCCTGTTTTTCGTTTTCTTTTCTTTTTCTTTTTGCCTTTATTTGATCTTCTTTTCTTTTCTTCATTTCCTGTTATTGTCCTTTTTTCCCTCTTCCTTTTCTGTTCCTTTTATGTTTCCCTTTATCTTCCTTTTCTTCTTCTAAGGCAGGGGCAGTTACATACCTCATACGTATACCACATACTTAACATACAGAGGAGGAGGGGGGGGGGGAGGAACTCCTTGTTGTGTTTATTTTGTTTTTGCTTTTGCGTTTATCTGTGCTTGCGTGCGAGGATTTGTGGGTGGGGATCGTTGAAACCTTTGGGGGAAGTGTGTGTGTGTGTGTGTGTGTGTGTGTGTGTGTGTGTGTGTGTGTGTGTGTGTGTGTGTGTGTGTGTATGTGCTTGTGTGTATGTGTGTGCGCACGCTTTTGTGCGTATGTGATAACAAAACGAACATAAGGTCTTTGTTCTCAAGTACACATAATACATAATATGAGAACCATTCTTTCCTACCCAGGCCTTCAAGTAGGACCTCAAGACCGGTCACCCCCCCCCCCCCCATGCTCCAATCGGCCATGAGGTAATGTTAGACCCGAGAATACATCACAGTGACAGGCAGAGTAAACGAGATGCAGGCAATAAGCATACAATGAGGCGACGGGCATTTTCCAAAGGGTTTCGAATTAATAATGCATGAAACGCTTCGCCTGACCAGCACTCCACACTCTATAACAAGTTATCTTCACTGAGACAACTTCCGCCAGCCGTGACCTTTAACCTTTGACCTAACACGTGGCGTTAAACATGCGGTCAGGTCACTTCGATAAATTGCTATGTCACTTCTTCTGTACACAGATGTCGCTGAGGGATTTGTGTGTTTAGTCACATATTGAAGATACTGTTCACCCTTGCATGCTTGCACGTTTTGTACATTGAGAGGGAGAGATGGACAGATAGACTGAGAGTGGGGAATATATATATATATATATATATATATATATATATATACATATACATATAAATAAATGAATAAATAGATGAATAAACATATATGCATATACATATATATAAATATATAAATATACATATATATATATATAAATATATATATGCATATATTTATATATATGTATATATGTATGTATGTATATATGTATAAAATATATGTATATATATACATTTATATGCATATATACATATATATATATATGCATATATATATATATATATATATATATATATATATATATATATATATATATATGTGTGTGTGTGTGTGTGTGTGTGTGTGTGTGTACATATATATATATATATATATATATATATATATAGAGAGAGAGAGAGAGAGAGAGAGAGAGAGAGAGAGAAAAGAGGGAGAGTCAAATAAAAGCTGGGGAAAAAGAGAATGATGAACAAATACGTAGATAAATAGAGCGGGTAGAAACATCAGAAAACCAACCATTCCCCGGTGATTATACTCCACACCTCTCTTTAAAATCACCAATACTTAATTCTTAAACCGTGGGTCACTTTCCCGCCATAACAGAAGAAAAACGACATGCGCATTAACCGAAATACCCGCCATGTGCCATCGCGTTTAAGTAACATCACTCTGCTTAAATGGATCATTAGTGTGTAATTTATTATCTCTTAATATCTTTCCTCTTCTCCTGCTTTTATCGTCTTCCATCTCATTATCTTACATTCTTTGTGTCATCTTTCCTTTTCTTGTGTATGTGTGTGTGTGTGTCTGTGCGTGTGAGTGTGTGCATGTGTGTGTGTGTGTGTGTGTGTGTGTGTGTGTGTGTGTGTGTGTGAGTGAGTGAGTGAGTGAGTGAGTGAGTGAGTGAGTGAGTGAGTGAGTGAGTGAGTGTGTGTGTGTGTGTTTGCGTGTGTGTGTGTGTTTGCGTGTGTGTGTGTGTTTGGTGTGTGTGTGTGTGTGTGTGTGTGTGTGTGTGTGCGTGCGTGCGTGCGTGCGTGTGTGTGTGTGTGTGTGTGTAATTGTGCGTGCGTGTGTTTACATGTGTGCGTGTGTCTGTCTGTATGTGTATTAATGACTTCTAGACAATCTTTCCGGAAATGAATCGCAGGGAAGTCAAAAAACCCTGATTAATGGCCAATTCAGGTAAAGGCTTTCCATTAAGTAGTAAAAAAAGGTTCGCACAGAATGCAAAGTAGAGAAATGAACGAAAGGGAAAGGAAATGGAGTTGAGAGGAAGAAATCCTGAGTGAGTGGAAGAGAAATTGATAAGTAGATGGCAGAAAGAAGCGAGGAAAGGGAATAAGTTATTTTTGCTTTGTTTTTTTATATATCTCCCTTTTTGAAAGAGAGAGAGAGAGAAAGAGAGAAAGAGAGAGAGAGAGAGAGAGAGAGAGAGAGAGAGAGAGAGAGAGAGAGAGAGAGAGAGAGAGAGAGAGAGAGAGAGAGAGAGAGAGAGAGAGACAGAGAGAGAGACAGAGACAGAAACAGAGACAGAGACAGACGGACAGACGAAGACCAACACTAAAGAAGAGAATAAAGGTCTGAGTATTTAGTCAGGGTTGTGACCTAAACCACGAGAGGCGTTAGTGGTCTCAGGTAACACATCCTTCAACAGGTGAGAACGAACTTTATACGAGGATCAAGGCAAGGCTGAAAGTGATACGCAGACTTTGATAAAGGAGTGAATTATAGGAAGAGATGAAGATAAATGGGACGAACGGGGGAAAAAAGAAAAAGAAAGAATGAGGATAAAAAGCAAAAAATAAATCAGATCACACACACACACACATACATACATATATATATATATATATATATATATATTTATATGTTTGTATAGATATATAAGTATATATAGAGAATAGTGTATATACATATATATATATATAAATAAAATGCTCATTCTACCCCCACCCTTTCCAAGAAGACAGTAAACAAAAACATGATAACAAAACCAAAACAGAATTTAATAAAAAAACAAAAAAACAATCATAAAATATAAACAACAAAAACAAACCAAATTTTAATTCTAAAATAAGAAAAGAAAAAGAAACAAAACAACAAACAACAAAACCAACAACAACAACAACAAGGAGGAAGACCTACCCTCTGATACGTAAAAGGGTGTGTGAGTGAAAGCCAGCGCTCGACTGCCATAACTAAGGCCACGCAACCCGACCCGAGTCCGAACGCTCTCCATATGACCCGCAGCACGCAGAACCACCGGCTGTTGGACACTGGGAGGTACAGGTGCATGTTCATGAGGACGAAGGAGCCTAGGAGTGCCACCAGGTCGTTCAGGGCCAGGCACCGGAGCATCAGCGTCTGGGGGGAAGCGGGTGCCAAGGGGAAAAGAGGGTGAGAGAGAGGTGTGCGTGGAATGATTATGTGTAATTAGGGTAATGATGGAGGTGGTGGTTGGTTATGTTGGAGATGGGGGCGATGGTTAGTGGTGATAATTATGGTCGATATATAGATGATAATGATTTGATTATGGTAAATGTGGTGCTAACAATCCTTCGTCGTGATTATAATGAATATGAAGCTTATTATCATTGATTACAGTTATGGCAAAGGTAGAGCTTACAATTATATATCACCATCAAGATAAAAATAAGATTAATGATTAATGGATAACTTATATCTTTTAAATTATGGCAAATATGGAACTGATAATTATTCATTACACTCATGACAAATACAGAGGTAGTAATTATCTATTATATTCATCTGCTACAACTAAGTCAACTTAAGAATTAACGATTAGTCATTTAAAAAGAAACGGCAACGTTAGATATGATAATTACATACTACAGCTATGGCAAAAATTAGGCTAATCATTTATTGCATTTATGACAATAAACCATCATTAACCTACCATCATGTTCATCAATCATCATAACAATTATCTTCATAATCCCATACAACTATCATCATCATTACCCATTTATTAACATCTTCAGTGCATCGTCTTTATTCTCCTAAGAACACCGTGTCGACTTAGCAAGATGCAGTGAAGTAAATCCCTGTTCCCATGCCTTACGAATCGTTAATCAATCCATACAGATTGTCTAATCAACCTCAGTGTAATGGGGTCATTGCCATTATAATAGGATCGTCGAGATTTAATAGTAACCATTACAACAATGATCGTCGTCGTTAAGTTGTTTGCGCGTTGTTTTGATTGTCTGTTTATCTTTATTATTTATTTATTCATTCATCATCTGTTTATTATATTTTTTACTTAAGATTTATGTTATGTGTATGTGCTTTGTCTCTCGAATCGTATGTCCCTGTGTGTTCAAAGTAACGATTAATTGGCACTGAAAGAACCATTCAATGGTTTTACTATGTTTAATTAACCTCTTTTGTTGTCCTCGGTATTTTCTGTTCCTCTTTTTTCCTGCATCTCTTTATCATTCTGGTATTCGTGCTGCATTCTGACCCTTTTAATGAGCTCTCATCTGTTATGGTATTTTTTAACATTTTGTTTTTATGTGTGGGTGTCTATACTGACAATACAATGTATAAATACTATATATATATATATATATATACACATATACACACACACATATATATATATATATGTTTGTAATTTCTATGCGTGTATATCTCTCTCCCTATCTCTCTTTCTCTCTCTCTCTCTCTCTTTCTCTCTCTCTCTCTCTCTCTCTCTCTCTCTCTCTCTCTCTCTCTCTCTCTCTCTCTCTCTCTCTCTCTCTCTCTCTCTCTCTCTCTCTCTCTCTCTCTCTCTCTCTCTCTCTCTCTCTCTCTCTCTCTCTCTCTCCACACACACACAAAGTGTATAGTTCGTGCACACACATGAAAACATAATGTTACTAAGGAACATAACTGATGAGAGCTTATTATAAGGGTCAGAAAGCCACATCAGTACCAGAATAATAAACAAATACAGGAAGAAGCAAAACAATTATATTTATGTATATATATGTGTGTGTACATATATGCATACATATATTTATATAGATATATATTTACTTATTCATCATTCATTTATTTTATAGCCTGTACCAATGAAGTCTACACGCAAGTACGAATCTCTAAGTAACCCTCTCTGTCATGAACATCCTGGTTCCTCCTCACCTGCTTCCTGTTCCTCTGCGTCTCACTCTTCTTGATGAAATAGAGCGCGGAGATGTTCCCCGCGATGCCGAAGACGTATAAGATGGTGATGAGGACCTGATAGACGGGGAACAGGTGTCGCACGACCGCGCTCTCTCTTGTTGCATCCTCCGTCTCGTTGTGACCTGGCCAGTCCGGTCCTGAGGGGAAGGTCAGTCGAGGTCAGATGAATTGAGGGTAGGTGGTTGTGTTTTATTTATTTATTTATCTTTTTTTTAATAACTATTATTTTTTTTTTTTTTTGGGGGGGGAGGGGAAATTTCTCGCTTTGATTTTATGACGACGTTATTTTCGGATCTATTGCGTTTTTTTCTTTATCACGTTGTTGTTGTTGTGTTGATGTATTTGTTTGTCTTTATAATCTCGATATAACGCACTATCTCTTTACGTATTAATCTTAGCACTTGTACAAGCATACACACACACACACACGAGCTTGTATGCGTATTAATGTATTTTTTTTTTGCTTCAATGCATGGAGATTGAGGGTAAGAGGGACAGGGAACGATATAACAATGTGAATAACAAACACGGAAGAACAAGCAAAGAAAAAAATAACAATGGCGGAAATTGATTGCCTCCTGGATTAAGTTCATTTTCTATCAGTAAATCTCCTAATCTGCAAAACTGGAATTCTGGAAATATTGCTAATCCAGCTCAGTGAAAAAGTCACCTAAATTCATCGGGAAATACCCACTATCATTTAAATTAGTTTCATGAAGATACATTCTGCTTCGGGATGTGTTCAGGATTTTCTGTTAATCAGTTAATGGCTCACAAAGCGACTTATTGGACACACGCACGCACATAACGCATACACATTCGATAGCACACAAGGGAACACTCTCATACCACACACACACACACACACACATACACACACACACACACACATACACACAACCCCTCCCCCCCTTACACATAAACGTACTACCCCCCCCCCCCCCCTCACATAAACACACACACAGTAACACCAATAAATACTTAAAAAAAAACACAATACGAGACACAGTCCATCACATATTTTTCAAACCAAGATCATCTGTTAGCCTCAGATAGAGTCCTTATATATGCCTGTCTCAAAGGGTGTTTGATTTAGAATACGATCGAACTTAAATAGAGTAAATAGACATGAATTCGTTTGGCGATTCGTAAACTGCGGTGTGGAGTTATTGCTATAAAACGTGTTTTTTTTTTTTTTTTTAACCATCATCATTGTATGATTATCATTAGTGTGGTCATTTTCTTGTTCTTTATCTCCAGTTCCTTATTATGTCTCTTTTTCTTTTCATAAACATTATTGCTATGATAATGACAGTGATGATAATGTTAATACTGACAGAAATGCTGATAATAATACTGATAATGCTGATGATAATGATATGGTGAAAATAATAATGATGACAATGATAATGATGATAATGATGATGATGATGATGATGATGATGATGATGATGATGATAATGATGATGATGATGATGATGATGATGATGATAATGATAACGACAGCAATAATAATAATAATAACGATAGCAATTGTAATTACAATGGTAATAACAATTATAGTAATAATGATACTAATAATAACAATTATGAAACTGATACTGATGATAACAATGATAATTATAATAATAAAGAAGATAATAATAATAATGTTCTCATTGATGAAAGTGTTACTACTACTACTACTACCAGTAATAATGATGATCATTCTATCATTATTATCATCATCATCATCATTAATTTGATCATTCTTGATCATTATCATCATCATTATCATTACTATTATCATTATTATTATCATCATCATCATCATCATCATCATCATCATCATCATCATCATCATCATCATCATCATCATCATCATCATCATCATCATCATCATTATCATCATCATTATCATTATTTCCATTATTATTATTATTACTATTATTATTATTACTATTATTATTATCATTATTATTATTATTATTCTCATTATTATTCTCATTCTCATTCTCATTATTATTATCATTATTATTATTATTATCATTATCATTATTTTATCATTATTATTATTACTATCATCATTATTATTATCATTGTTATTATCATTATTATTATTATTATCATTATCATTATTATCATCATCATTATCAATATTATTATTATATTATCATTATCATTATTACTATCATTCCTATTATCATCATTTCATTATTATCCTTATCATTGTTATTGCTGTTATTATTACTATCATTGTTATTATTATTATAATTATCATTGGTTTTACTATTCATTATTATTAATATTAATATCATCATCGCATCCTATTCATCTTCATAATCACCTGCATTATCGTCATCACCATTATCACCACCAAGATCGAGAGAGTCACTCCTGTCCTCATCGCCAGTACCATCACCATCACCAGCATCATCCCCATCATCATTATCACCATCATCGCTATCCCTTCTGGTATCACCATCACCACCATCATCATCATCCCAGCATCATCTCCATCATCATTATCATTATCATCGCTATCCATTTAACTATCACCATCACCACCATCATCATCATCACCATCACCACCACCATCATCATCATCAGCATCAGCATCAGCATCCCTGCTTCCTAAGTCCCCAATTACCGAGGAAACGTCCACTTGCATTCTCGTTCCTAGGCTTTGGGCTCAACAAAAAGGACCCATCTCCATAAGAATCGAGCAGCATCGCCCTCGCGTATTCTCCCCATGTCCACGCCGTTTCTGATGGGTACCTCCATTGCCTTGGGGGAAGAGATGGCTGATGCTTGCGGTTAGTGGACAGCTGTTTAGTATTCGAGTGATGTGGGGCTCATCTTGGTCCTTGTAGTGTAATGGGCGGAATAATGCTGCACAGTGCGTGGGTCTATGGAATTATTATATATGCGTATGCATGTGTATGTATATATATATATATATATATATATATATATATATATTTATATATATAAATATATATATATATATAATTTTTTTTTCTTTTTCCCATCGCCGATGCGGTGTTTGAGGAACTACTTGGCTCCATATTGACATCATGTAGTTGCCTGGATCTTTATCATTGTTGGTGGTTCTCAACTCACCCACTACTTTCGAAAATCTGCTCAAATTCGCACGCACATTGCGCGCGCTTGAGCGCACGCACGGATACATATGTATAAATATATACATACACACATACACATGTTTATATGTATATGTATACATATATATACATATATATACATATATACACACATATATACATACACACACACACACACACACACACACATGTACTCTTCAAGTAAAAGCTAATATTCAGAGTAGATATTGCAAATCCTTTTTTTTTTTTTTTTTTTTTTATCAACAGTAAAGGGAAATCCCGATGGTTATTGTTTTGAAACTGCAAGTCTATTTGAGCGATTCAGTGCACTGCGGTATCGCAATATCGACGTCAATATTTGCAATGCTTGGATCAAAACTGCTCAAGACCTGACATGCACAATCAAATTGTTTGCTTTTATTCGAAATAATCTTGTGCCGTATCAACATAACTTTGATAAAATATGACTGTTTAGTATTTTCTTCTTTTGTTTGAATTTATCAGATAAAAGTTATGATAAGAATTTAAAACTTTAATTTAATTGATTGTTTCTGTGTTGGATCGTTATTTTCCAAGATGTGATTCCGTCTTTTTGAAACTCTTTTTATGATAACAATTAAGTTGTTTACAGGAGTTAGATAACCATACATTTGTTTAGTATTTTTTCTCCTTCAAACTTTTTCTTTGATTTTCGATCACTCGGTCTTTACCCTCCATTTCCTTCTTTTCCATTTCTTCTCATCTTTATATTTTTATTTTTTGTATATACGTCTCAGTCATCATTATATCTTCTTTTCCTTTATCGTTAATGCTATAATT
>NC_061853.1:7238539-7253539 GCF_019202785.1 Penaeus chinensis | reverse complement strand
TGTCTTTGGATGGCAGTTAATGTGTTACCAATTTAGCTCTTGAGTACCCTTGGGAAGCCAGCCGGTGGTGAGGTTGTTTCGTCATTTTCCACAAAAACGCATGCAGCAGTGTGCACGAGGATCATACGCACATGTAAACGTACACTGATCACCTAAACAAACACATAATTATCTGTCTTTCATATCTATATCTATCTGTCTATTTATCTGCATTTGTGCGCGTGCGCGCGCGCGTTCGTGTGCATAATTGTGTGTCTATCTATCTACGTAAACATGAAAACAGGAAAATGCACGAATATTTTCCCAAAGTTTTATTTTTTGGTAATACCATTAAAAAAAAAAAAAAAAAAAAAAAAAAAAAAAAAAAAATGTCACATGTCTTTATCACATGCAACTAATTGTTGATACGAACACACTGCACTAACATGAGAAAGAACACGTGCAATGCAAAATAACCGTGGGATTCGCCACCTGTCCTTATCTATCCATTATCATACAAGGTTATGTTATCTTTTGCCTAATTTAAGACTTCACGAAACCTATAAAACAACGCAGAGGGAGAGACTCTCGGAGAAAATCTTTGGCGCATCTCGGATAAAGCAATTATGAAGCTGCTACTGACGCTGTTGGCCACGTGTGGTATGTAACCTCTGTCTGTTGCTTGTTCCTGTGTGTGTGTGTGTGTGTGTGTGTGTGACCCTCTCTCTCTCTTTCTCTTTTTTATATCTCTTATTTCCCCGTCCCTGATAATGTGTCTAAAATTTTCGTAATATCATTTGGTCTTGACTTTGGTTTGCTTTTTTTTTTTTTTTTTTTTTTTTTTTTAATTATTTATATATATTAATATATATATATATATATATATATATATATATGGCAATACAGAGAAAGTGATATCTAGTTATTAATAGTGAACATTTCTTTACTCCTCTCATGAGATTTGTCCAGATTACTGAAACATGTGCCTATTAACAAGTTTTCCGGCTGACATCAATATACTTGTTTTTTTTTTCAGCAACGTTCAGCGCTGCACAAGGTATGTATTGTGATATTGTTTTCACCATATTCATAGAGTACGTTAAAATTGCAAAACATTACGTTTCATCAAACTCATATTCTGTGAGGATGAGTCCGATATGCGAAGCTGGGATTCGCCCGTTCAGTGCCGACGAATGTCGACTCGCTAAAGTGTGTCAGCCGGTGCTGACTCGGCTTAGTCCTCACCCGCCGTGGTGCCCAGCCACGACAGAATCCTCAAGGCGACAATGTCATCTGCAGATTTCATTGTTCTTCTGATTATCATTTTGTAGGTTTTTACTGCACACTTTACTCTTTCCATCTTGTTATCAATTTCTTTATCAATTAAATCATGTGTTTACTTTGTTATATTAGTATCATTATTTTCTTTTTCTTTTTAGCCTGATGAGCCAGTTAGTTAAACATTTATGGATACATCGTATTATTATTTCCTAACATTTTGATTGCTCATTTCTATTATTATGTTTCATATACATCTATTTATTTATTTATCTGTCATTATATTTTGCATTTATGCATTTGTCTGTTTATATGTTCTTGTTCAGTCTTAAGATCATGCATTTTGTTATGATTCATTTTTTTTTTTTTTTCTTATCAAATTGTCTTTTGATTATCGACCCCTTCATGACGAATTTACCGCTCCGTTTTCTTTCCCTTTTTTGAGGGGGAACTTCAACATCATCCTCTTACCGCACCCCGTTTTTTTCCTTCCCCCACCCCCAAAGTAGTTAACCCGTGTCCTACTGGCTACGAAGTCTTTTGGATGGACTCGGCTACTCCCGTGTGCCTGAATTTCGCCATGTACGGGAAGGGAACGTGGAGCGAACTCCGACAAATGTGTCAAGCCCAGGGAGCCGACCTGGCTAAACTGGAGGGCAATCTTCACTACCAGGTTGTTCAGTACATCAATCAGCACCCAGGTATTTATTCGTTGAGTTTCATTATTATTTTATTTATTCATTTTATTATATATATATGTGTGTGTGGTGTGTGTGTATGTGTATGTGTGTGTGCGTGCATATATATTAGGGAGGGGAAGTTTATTGATTTATTTATCTATTATTTTACCTATTATTTATTGATTTATTTTTATTCTTTCACTTCGTTTGGGTATTTGCTTTGCCTGTTGTTGTGCTCAGTGATATCTATATTGACGATGAATTTCACAATTATTCAGAGAAAATTGTTTGCTTGCTCGTATCATCATCTGTTAAGCAGCCTTACATATATTGTCTATGCATTTCAGTTATCTAACAACGATCCTCTTCCAAATTTACATGCGTAAATTAAAAGTAATAAGTATCCACGTGCTTAGAAAAAAAATCGTGATTGCAGAATAAAAGGTAAACTAGTAGATTCACAAAACTTTGCCTTTGAGAAATTTCGCAAGGTAGTACACTTAATTATATGAAATACAACGACTGCTGGCATAGTTATTGATAACATTTTTTTGTTATCGTCAGTTAAATATTTTTTGTCATAATACATTTCAAATTCAGTGCAAAGTCAAGTCCGCATTCCTTTTAATAAAGCATTTATTTTATATCCAATAATACTGAGGTTTACCTTTCCGAAAATACAAAAGATATTTTCATTAATCGAACCGCAAACCCGAGTTCAAAACGTCCGTCTTCTGCTCGTTCGTTAACATTACTTATTAACACTAAGCCTAAGTCCAGGTCAGTAAATCCAAGCTATTACAATTGTAAATATTTTTTTAAGGAAAAGTAAAATGTGCTTTTATGAAGAAAAAAAAAAAGAAGCATTTAACCCGAGGAAAAAAAACGTACATGTGGACTTCATGATGAGGACTTAGGCACTCATTTTATTTCGTGTGTCATTATTTATCATTCATTTACTGCTCATTTATTCATTTGTTAATATTTCTTCTATTTATTTTATTTATCTTATTTATTTTTTATTACAGCCTTAATGGACGAAGCTTTTTGGATCGGAGGAACAGATGCAGCAAGTGAGGGCAAGTAAGTAGACCTATTTGGTAATTACCTACTCAGATAAATACCATTTTGTTGATAATTATTTGATAAAATAGGCGAATAACCCTTTTATTCGTTAATCTTAATGATAATTATGTTCTCTAGATTTTTTCTTTTTTTTTACCCAAACGATTAAATCATATAAGTGACCGACAGTTATGAAACGAACATAACTTAATTTCTAATGAGTGTAGTAGGATGATTTCACTCACACTCACACACACACAAACCTTTGTCTTTTCAGCTGGGTGTGGGTAATAGACAACACACCAATGGACACCCAGAGTCCCCCATGGTACCCAGGACAGCCTAACCACGGCACAGCGGCTAATTGTGCCTGTCTTTCCACACCTGATTTCATGTTCCACAGCTGTGACAATGACCGGAAGATGTATGCTATCTGCCAAATCTAAGATATTCACAAATTCTGAATTCACCTTCATTTTCCTTTGTCGGTGTATATTTATTATACTTTCGTTAAGGTAAGGATGGGTAGATAGGGAGAGAGGGAGAGGAGAGGAGAGGAGAGAGAGAAGGAAATGAGAAAGATTGCTTACAATACCCAAAAAGAAATATGGCAAATACCCCTTTAATGTTCGGAAACCATATTTAATTTATACCTGTGAAGATATGTACAATACGAACACAGACTAAAGCATATCGTAACATTAACAATTTAAGATTTCATGTTAAATATGTCAACAGGGTATTGTTCCTCGTTACAAGGCCTTTCTTTTATTTGCTACTCGTAAGCATTGAACGGCTGTGTAGCATATCGAATTAAAAGAGCAGCCAACAAACCAATGAACGTATTTTTACATGTTATATGCAACTGACTTGATATGTATGCACTAAGTAGAATTCCACATAAGATAATTGTAGAATATGTTAATGAATGCACTGTATAGTGATTTTAAAATATATATACGTACATATATATATATAAATGTATATGTATATACATGCGAGTATAAGCAAATATATATTTGATGGCATAGAATCGGTATAACAATGACAATAATAGCAACAATATGACAACCTGCTCTCACTGAATGGAACATAATCATATATTGGATAATGTATGTCAGGTTGAATATTGAGATATGTATGCATGTATGTGTGCATGTATGTGTGTGTGCGTGCATGTACGTGAGAGAGAGGGAGAGAGACAGAGAGACGGAAAGGCAGACAGACAGAGAGTGAATTTACAATAGGATACTGATGTTAATGTTGACATCAAACGATATACAGTCAATGCGCATTCGCCATAGAAATCCTAATAGTCTTTTGCATGATTCTAAATTTCTATCTTTTTCGCATTTCAATAATAAATGCAAATGGCTACCAGCAGACAGTGATAGCGGTGGAGGTCAAATTTCCCACATACTACGTGCTTGCCTTGGGTATCAAGTAAAATGGGTGTGTGTGAATATATATTTACATATATAGTATGTCAATAAGAGCGTTTGTTACGTATCCAAGAGCTTTATGGTCTTAGCAATTGGCTTGACAGATGTAAAGGTCTGTTCAACCTCGAAATATGAATGATATTGACAGAAACAAACATACTAACACACACACAGACAGGCAGCCAGACAGGAAGGCAGACAGATAAACAGAGAAAGAGACATACATACACACATACACACACACACAGAGAGAATACAATGCAGCCTTAAATAAGGATAACACAGTAAATTTCACCCCCCCTCTCTCTCTCTGTCTCTCTCTCTAGTACAAAGGAATAAGGGCATTGTGCACCTCAACAAAACATGATCTCATTCATTACAATAATGCAAGAAGCAGATATTGTACACTAAGTCAACTTCAAGCCACATTCACTCTGTATTCCAGTGATATTGCGAGATAAATTAGTAATGTTTAGTATATGTTGCTCCACATATCGTTACCGTGTGTATGGGGAAGGGGTGCGTAGATGCGATTAAACTCATCAAAGATATTCTTCGGGGCGTTATTTGTATTGTGCTAGCAGATCGATTCATTAAATGGAAATTGTTATGGTAAATAAACTTTGGTGGAAATGTAGGATCAAACATGTATGCCGTCTCTCTTTTTCTCCATATATATATATATAAAGAGAGAGAGAGGGAGAGAAAGAGAGACACGCACTAACACACACACACACACACACACACACACACAAATATATATATATATATATATACATAAACATATAAATAGACAGACAGACGGAAAGACCTACACATAATTAGAAATATGTATAGATATAATTGCAGACATATTTACGCACTTCCTTGCTTAATTTACGATACTTTAACGTATATCGTTTCTTTCTTTCATATGTCTACTCTAACATTATTATAAATTAGACTGATGAGTTTCAACTCTCATGTGAATAAAGTATTAAGTTCATTTGCACTAACTTATCTCCACTAAATCTTCGGCGAGTGTCTTATATGTATCAAATTATATTTAATTGTGCTTATCTCTTGTTCCTTTCTTATAATGGCTGAATTTCATTTAGTCTTTGAGCACAATTTACTGTATTTTTGATGTACTTAATCTATCTATCTCTTTACCTCTATCTATCTGTCTGTCTGCCTGTATATCTTTATGTCTATCTATCTATCTGTATATCTGCCTACCTATAAGTCTACCTATCTATCTATCTACTTATCTCTCTACATATTTATCTATCTACTATCTATTTAAGTATCTATCAAATCATTTATCTTTCTTTCTACACTGTATCTATATACTCAGCTGCCTGTCTATATATCTACCTGACTCTTTACCTACCTATCTATTTGTTCACTGATCCACCTCTCTGTATCTCTCTCTGCAAATCTATCTATAGACACGTGTGTGTGGGTGTGGGTGTGTGTGTGTATGTGCGTGTAATGAAAACATAGACTGAACATTCGTAATATATTGCACATTGACAAACACTCACTCAAGATTTATTTTGCATTTCACTTATACGCTGAGAAGTTACACAGTAAAAATGAATGCAAATATGAATTGTATCTGAACGCTTCCATATCCAAATATATAATAATGTTTCATGACTGTATCTACTCTACCTATATAAAAGATATATATATATATTTTTATCCTAAATATGTAAATCTACCTGCCTCTTTCTCCATCTACCTATCTATCTATCTATATGTCTACACTTACACACATACATACATACATTTAAGAACACAGATGTAAATTAGCATACGTTATCATACTTTCTTATTATATTTCGTTCATAATCCCAACTCTAGTTGAAGTTTACCCTCTTGTTAAAAACTATCCTTCCTTTGTCAACTGCGTGAAACATGGCGCCAAGTAGTTCGTCAAAACACCGCATGACACAAAACGAAGAAAATGATCTTGCTATTTCCTATTAGATAGATAGATAGGTAGATGGAGAAAGAGGCAGGTATATTTACATATTTAGGATAATATATATATACATCTTTACATAGGTAGAGTAGATACAGTCATGAAACATTATTATATATATGGATATGAAAGCGTTCAGATACAATTCATATTTGCATTCATTTTTACTGTGTAACTTCTCAGCGTATAAGTGAAATGCAAAATGAATCTTGAGTGAGTGTTTGTAAATGTGCAATACATTACAAATGTTCTATGTTTTCATCACACACACACACACACGTGTCTAGGCATTGAAGTGTTTGTATATTAAAATAGTCAAGGAATATGTATTTTTTTATCGGTCTACCTCGAACTTATTTGCCTTCTCTTTTACTTTTATCTTAAATTATTTTCCTGCGCGCGCGTGTGTGTGTATGTTTGTGTGTGTTGTTGTTGTGCGTGTGTGTGTGTTTACTTATACTATACATCGTATAACATTACTTTTAAAAATCCTAAACATCCTCATACAACTTCGCATTTTTTCAACTTGAAGAATGAAAAAGAGGTTATGCAACACATGTTCACCAAAGCACAAATACTCTCCAAATGACTTCGGCGAAGCGTGATGTTGAGCGCAAAATCTCCATCCTTAAACACATGATAAAACACCACATGCTATTTTCACACTGCCCTGTACGTCAGTGTTTCTCCTCTTCACTAACGTACGTCAGAGATACCATGCACTCTCCTGCAATAACATCAAAACCTAGCATTAAAAAAAGACAAACAACAACAACAACAACAACAATAATAATAATAATGATAATAATAATAATTTTAAAAATACACCTAAACCCGCTCCCTACAATCATTCCCATTATTTTCCTCCAATTCCCTTTTCTCTTCATCCGATTCTTGCCAGGCAGAAGGTGGCGATCTGGCACCACTGCGCGTGACGTCATCGATCAGGTCTTTCAGTCAGCTGGAGAATAAAGCTATGGATTTGTTTAAATCTATTTGCTTATTTGTTTGTCTTCGTCATCATCTTTATTTTTATCTCCATCGTCATCTTTATCTTCATCTTCATCATTTTCGTCATTATCTTTATGTTATCTTTATTTTATCTTCATATTTATCTTCATCATCATCGCCATCATCATCATCATCACCATCATCTTCATCACCATCATCATCTTCATTTTCATCACCGTCGTCATCACCATTTCCATCATCACATCATCATCTTCATTATCATCATCACCTTTTCCATCATCACATCATCATCCTTATTATCATCATCATGATCATCATCTTCATCATAAACATCCTTCTCCTCCTCCTCATCATCATCATCACCATCATCATCTTCATTATCTCCTTGATCCTTATCTTTGTACTGTTTGGTCTTTCATATTTTTACGTGTTCACTTTTCGTGTTTACTGGCATGTTCAGAGTGCATATATACTTCTAATAACACCAGTAATTGATGTAATAATTATATATGATTATAGACTTTTACATTTCCTACTTTTTCCACAGGGATCATCACCAACTCTGCGTGGCGTACGTGATCTCAGTTTAACATAAGCACTACCATGCTAAAGTGGTTATTAACACTTCATCGGCATGCAACATCCGGTAGGTATTAACGAACTGTTATCATTTTCCGTTTTATTTTTGTACTGCATGATTTTTTTTATTTTTTTATTTTCAGGCTTATTTGATTTTTTTTTTATGGGGGGGTGGGGGAGGGTGGCGGGACTTATACGGGTCACAAGGGGACGTATAAGTCATATATATATATATATATATATATATATATATATATATATCATACTATCAAACTTAATTGCAATGACTCACTATTATAACTAAATACCAGCACTATTACTGTTACTTCCGAGGAGCCCCCTTCGCGAAGAGAACTTGTATTAAGTAAGCAGATTGCAAAATTCACTGCGTGTCCTCGTCGGAAATACACACGCGCATGTCTATCACACACACACAAACACACAACGAGAGAGAGAGAGAGAGAGAGAGAGAGAGAGAGAGAGAGAGAGAGAGAGAGAGAGAGAGAGAGAGAGAGAGAGAGAGAGAGAGAGAGAGAGAGAGGTGGCACTTGTTGACAACGCTCCAGTGGACATGCTCTCTCCCTCGTTAAACCTTGGCTGGTCCAGTAGAGAAATCTTCATTAATTACATTTGTTTCTTTACTCCCGATTTCGTATAAAATGAAACAGTCTTTTACGACATCGTGTTTTGATTTCTTCCTATTTCTTCCTATTTCATCCTATAGGTGGATATAGGTATTTGCGTAAGGACAGCTAAATTCTAAAGCACCGTGACGAAATTTTAATCTAATGTTATATATGTTTTTGCTTTACCTTCCTTTGGGCACAGCATAACCGTCTTATCAAGGGACGAGAAGAGAAGAGAAGAGAGAGAGAGATAGATAGAGAGAGAGAGAGAGAGAGAGAGAGAGAGAGAGAGAGAGAGAGAGAGAGAGAGAGAGAGAGAGAGAGAGAGAGAGAGAGAGAGGTAGATTGACAGACAGACAGAGAAAGATTAAGAGAGAGAAAGAGAATCACACACACACACACACAACGAGAGAGAGAGAGAGAGAGAGAGAGAGAGAGAGAGAGAGAGAGAGAGAGAGAGAGAGAGAGAGAGAACGAGAGAGAGAGCGAGAGAGAGAGAGAGAGAGAGAGAGAGAGAGAGAGAGAGAGAGAGAGAGAGAGAGAGAGAGAGAGAGAGAGAGAGGCAGTCAGAAAGACAGACACACAGACAGACAGACAGACAGTCAGATAGACAAACACGCAGACATACAGAGACAGAGAGAGAAACCAGAAAGAGAAAGAATGAGGTAGAGACAGAGAGACACAATGCAGTATCAAAAATGTATCATTTACTCAATCTTGTTACCGTTCGTTATTGTGAAATAAAAAAATGCAATGAAAATATTACTGAGCAATTTACTAGACCTTTAGCTAACTATATTGTGATTGTCACATGTTAATGAATGGGAATCTTACCTTCAAAAGAGAGAAAAAAAAGGTATGGTAGTAATAAAGTAAAAATAAAATGGTGCACACAAAGACTGAGAATAAAAAAAAAAAAAAAAAATATATGTGTGTGTAAATATATATATATATATATATATATATATATATATATATATATATATATATTAGTGCGTGTTTCTTAGACCATTTACTTTAAAAATTAATAATACTTTGTGTATTTCATATATATATGAGACAATCCAATCTCAGTAAAGTACTTTATACACACTAAATGCAAAGTCGTGTTTATGTGAATATTTCTAAGGAAGGGAGTCCATAGCTTTCATCAGATTCTTAAAGATGTCTGTGTCACAAAAGAAGCTAAGAACCTTGTGTGTGTGTGTGTGTGTTTATGTGTATATGTATATGTACGCGTATGTGCATGTTTATGTTTATGTGTATTATATGGGTATGTATCTGTATATGCCCACACGTACGTTTATGTGTATGTGAGCGAGTATGTAACACATATAGGCCTACATGCAGAACACAGCTTTTACCACTTGATGAATGGGGAAAGGGAAGCGAGCTGAAGAGTCTTTTACCAATAGCAGTAAATCACACTAAACTACCAACAGGAGAGTCAACACAGGTAGGGTTTGGGACCGATAACAGAGTTCAATGTAACTGTACTTTGCTTTTCCATAGTCCAATGTTTAGAGAGTCAGCAAAATTCTGCCTGTGTTTAATTCCTGAAACATAATATTTCCAAGCCGATGGAAATATATCTAGATATGGATAAGGTAAACAATAAAACAACACTATCCAAGCAATATGACTTTTTAAACAGTTATTCCGAGGGAAAAATTTACAAAGTTCTACCTGTTACTAAATGTGATTAAATGGCCTTCTGGGCAATGCCTTTCCGTGCAGCGTGATTATGTGCAATTGATTTTGCAATAGTTTTTACATGTGATCGTTGACTCTGTTTAATCATTCTTGTGAGTTAGGACATAGGAAGTATTGGGGAAAAAATATAGCGATCAATCTCCCAGTCTATTTATCTACAGATAAATAGACTGATATAAATATAGATGACATATAAAGATATAAAAATACTGAAAGAGAAAGATGAATAACTATGAACTTTCCTCAAAAAGGGAATATTGTTTCACTTTTGGGTTCTGACGTCAGCAACGACAGTACAGTGACGTCAGATACACAAACAGCTACGTAAGAAAAACTTTCAAAATTCTTATTTGCAATTTCTCCATCCCCTTTTTTTTTTTTTATAATTTCTTGCATTGAAAATTAATTAGACATTATCAATAACACGAATCTGTGTTAATAACCATTCTACCCACCTGGATCTACAGACTTTAATTGGTACTGTACAGTATATTCATTCGTATTCCATAACTGAATATGCATTTCGGGCAGGTAGCATTAACAGTCTGCAAATAGTGAGATTCGAATGGTAAAAATATTCATGGCAATTATGAGGATTTATAGTGGGAAAAAGTTTGTGTCTCTTAAGGCCTGGTGCAACACACACACACACACACACACACACACACACACACACACACACACACACACACACACACACACACACACACACACACACACACACACACAAATACTCACACAAACATGCACCCACAAACATACACACGGAAACACACACGCACATGCACACACTCACACGCACAAATAAAACGCGCGCGCGCGCACATATGTATATGTGTGTGTGTGCATAAGCAATATGGACAGATGGATAGACAGATAGATAAATAAATATAGATAGATAGATAAATTGATAGATAATAGATAGATAAATAGGCCGATAGATAGATAACCGAATGATAGATAAATAAATATATAGATAAATATGATTGATAGATAGATAGACAGGTAAGTAGATTTATACATGATAAATGATAGTATTTCAGCTGTTGATTTATACATGATATATGATATCATTTTAGCTCGTGATTTCCTACTCATGGCTGCCATTTTTTGTGTGTGGAATACTCGTTAGATGCCAAGGCCTAAAGTGGGATTGGTAGTAGGAAATATATGCCGTGATAGATAATTCTGTCATGCCTGAACGTGTGTTTATATGATAATGGAGTTGTGAGTATCTTAAGACTCGGCAGTGAACTTGAACACATAACTTTTGACTCTGAACTTTCTGTTCCCTTGAGCAAATAGACCGTTGTTGTCCCATGAATAAGAAAATTGTCCCTTTAGACTGAGCTCTGAGACTGCTTCGTACAAGGTATAACATCCTTTTGGTACGAATTTCTCTTTTATTTTACTAGTATCGTCTGCTGTTACATAAACCATCAGGTCTCTTTTCAATTCCTAAAGGCTTCCATGGAGAGGGAAAAAAAGCTACAGCTATTGTTATAGTTTCCATCTGTGATCAAATAATTCCTGAAAAGGGAGAACTGCTTCATTTTTTTTTTTTTCTCTCTCTCTCTCTTCCTTTTCGAGATACATTTTTAGAGAGACGAGAAATTCCCTTTCATCAGGTAACACAGGAGGATCCACGAGAACGTGTGTGCGTGTATGAATGTCTTTTATCCCCCTCTTGTCTTGTTTTATTTTCATTTCGTTTTGAACAGCGCGCATATTTTGTTGCTGTAGTGGCTTTTGCGAGCGGAATACCGAAATAAATCATTGGTGGAGTGTGTGAAATACATTTTGTTCTGCCTCCCATTGGCAGTGTTGGAAATACATTAAATATAAATGTGAGCAAAGGTGAAGATGATGATAACAGATATTACTATATTTTACTACTATAACCCTGCTGTTACAACCCTTGCTGTTGTATTATATATTATCTGTGATGATAATAACATTACTGGTACTGTTGCTTCTGCTGATTAAGATGATAAAGACGAATGATGCTAATAATACTAATTATTACAAGTATCAAAATAATTAAAATGATTATAAAAAAAAACAGCGATAATTATGATGATGTGTGTATAAATAAAGGTTTATATGTCTATCTGTTTTTAATATCGGAGAAGGTTAACATAAACATTTTCAGAAGTTTTTTTATTTGTTACGAATTATAATCAGCCTAATTGGCGCGGGAATGTTGATAGTCGTTATCAATCTATGATCCATAATTCTAAATATTTTTCAGATATTCGTATTAGTTGCAAGTCGAATTTCTTTTTCAGAAACATTTGAAAGCGAGAACTGAGCTGGATTCACGATTGGTTATAAAAAAAATAAAAAAAACGAGAAAAAATTCCGTTTCGAAACTTTAATGTCATTTCTTTTGTGTATGGAGGTCGTTTATTGTACTTTCATCACATTTGAATTATCGAAAATCAACTTTCTGTCATGAAAGCTGAGATCGCGAAAGAGTTGATTTTCACTTTGAGAAACTCCGAAAGAAAGAAACAGTTTCTCATGAAAGAAAAAGTTACAAAAGTACATTTTTCCCTAGAGGTTGCTTTCGAGATTACTTCTGGCGGACTCTTCTGATAAGGATAAGAAGCATCAAGGAAAAAGAAAAGAAAATATAAGAAAATATATGTATATGTATTTATATGTATGTATGAATACACACACGCAAACACACACACACACAAACACACACACACACTATATATATATGTTTATTTGTTTGTTTCTGTATGTGTGTGTGTGTGTGTGAGTATGTGTGTGTGTGTGTGTGTGTGTGTGTGTGTGTGTGTGTGTGTGTGTGTGTGTGTGTGTGTGTATGTGTGTGTGTGTGCGTGTGTGTGTGTGTGTGTGTGTGTGTGTGTGTGTGTGTGTGTGTGTGTGTGTGTGTGTGTGTGTGTGTGTGTGTGTGTGTAAATAATTCTGAAATATATCGTCTTTTTGACCTCTCCAGGAAACACCTTTTTTTTTTAAACAATCCAATTGAGGAGAAATAGAAATGAGAGAGATCACTTATGCGTAGTATAAAGAATAAAAGTACATAATTACTTGGGGAAAAAAGACGTATTCAGTTGCCACACAAGAAGTTGAGAAGGAGGAGGAGGAAAAAGAGAAGAAATATAAAAAAGCTGAGGAAGGGTTGGAAAGGGAGGATGAAAAGGAAGATAAAGGAAGGGCAGAGGATGAACAAAAGAGCGAGGTTAAAAATGGAACGTAAACAAAGTAGAAGGAAGGAGAGGATAAAGGGTGGGAAAAAAAAACAGGAGAACGATCACCAGGAGAAAAAGAAAAGAAGAAGGAGAAATAGAAAGAACAAGATAAAAAAAAAAAACAAAACACTAAGGAAGAAAAGAAACAAGAAAAAAAGTAAATACAAGAATAACAAGGAAAGAGGAATAAAACAAGGGAAAAAAGAAGGAAAACAAGAAGAAAAAACGAAGTGAAAATAAAAACAAAAAAAACAAGAAAATAAAAAAGAAGAAGAAAAAGACGAAGTAATTTGAAGTTTCGAACTAGTGACATCACAAGAATTGAAGGCAGTCAAGGGAACGATGTCAGCTAGAGTACAAGGGTCCCTGAGGAAGTCACCGTGACCTAAGGAACGGTTCATGGAAGTGGTCATAGCTACGTGCATATATATATATATATATATATATATATATATATATATATAGATATATATTCATAAATCAATATATATTCATAAATATATATATGGATATAGATAGATAGATGGATAGATAAACAGATAAATTGGTAAGTAGATAGATAGACAGAGATAGAAAGATAGATAGATAGATAAATAGATAGAGAGAGAGAGAAATAGATATATAGATAGATAGATATAGATAGACAGGCACAGACAAATAGATAGACAGATAGAAAGATATACAGACAAATAGATAGATAAATAGATAGAAAGAGACATACAGATAGAAAGATAGATAGATAAGTAGATGGAAAGAGAGAGACAGATAGATAGATAAGTAGATGGAAAGAAAGAGACAGATAGATAGATAAGTAGACAGACAGACAGATAGATATACATAGAGTATATATAAATGCTTCGGTGTGATATTTTGATTTTAATAAAAGACCGGAATTTAATCTGTTTAATATTACTTGATTAAAAAGACTATTGATCAAAATACATCATAAGGGGAAAAAAATGAAGAAGCAAATTCTTAAGCAACGAATTAAATAGTTGAATGGACGGCTTAATCAATATTTGGTAAATCATTTCAGAAAGTCAGCTGATTAAAGTTAGGTTGTTTACATGTGCTGAAGCTACTTCACTGAACTCTAAGAGATTAACATAATTCTAAAGAAAAGTGATTGTTATTAATAAAAGGTTAAGTGATTGTGTAATATCTGTCTCATGAGTACCATGTAAATAACTATTGAAGGTTTGAGATATTGCAGATGAAAGGAAATAGAATTACTTATCACATGTATGTAAATAATACCATTTGTAAAAGTTAAAAGATAATTCGAAAATATTTACCTGCTATAGACACAGCTAAAAAAAGCTTTAACCCAGAACCGTTATTAACATTGCATATTTTATGGTTATTTTTTTATCCGGGCAACGAAATGCACTACCAAAGTGCATTAAACTTTCAAATTATTTTCGCGATCATGAAGGTAAACACTTTTCGTTAAGCCTCGCCTGTCAGAGA
>NC_061853.1:7223539-7236039 GCF_019202785.1 Penaeus chinensis | reverse complement strand
CTCTCTCCTTCCCTCCATTCCTCCTCCTTTTCACATCCCCTTCTCTCTTATTCTCAAAAAAAAGAACACACTTCCTCTCCAGACAAAGGAACGCAAATCACAAAATGTTCCTCTGACAGTTTCGGAATCAAATGCAAGTCAGTCATCAGTCATTATGCATTCCGCCTCCGCCTCTTACATTGTCACAAGCTCTGACAGGATTCTAAATCTATTTTCTCAAAAGGACATGTTGATTGGTTCTATGTATCTGCGTCTCTATCTCTATATCTATATATCTAACTAACTATCTATCTATCTATCTATCTATCTATCTATCTCTCTCTAGTCATGAATATTAGGTTGGGTATTTTTTATGTATTTAATTGTCTCTTTTTGTCTGTTTGTCTTCCCCTCTCTCTGTCTCTCTCTTTCACCCCTCCCCTTTTCTCTCTCTCTCTCTCTCTCTCTCTCTCTCTCTCTCTCTCTCTCTCTCTCTCTCTCTCTCTCTCTCTCTCCCTCTCACCCTCTCTCCTTCCTTCATTTCTCCTTCTCTCTAGCTCTCTCTTTTCATCTATTACATTTAGTATATAAACCCAACCAGTTTTTTTAGGGGAAAAAATGACGACGAACTAATCAAACAGACCGCGAATTGGAGACATAATGTTATCAATGTCTGAATTAATTTTATAGTGATCTCCCTCTTTAAACTTGTGAAGCTTATTGGTGAAATTATCATCTAGAAGTGGAAATACATATTCTGATAATAAGAAGAAATAATATGAATAAAATGATACTACTACTACTACTACTACTACTACTACTACTACTACTACTACTAATAATAATAATAATAATAACAATAACAATAATGATAATAGTAGTAATAATAATTATTATTATCATTATGATAATAATAATAATAATAATAATAATAATAATAATAATAATAATAATAATAATAATAATAATAATAATAATAATAATAATTATCATTATTATTATTAGTATTATTATTATTATTATCATAATGATAATAATAATTATAATAATAGAAATACTACTACTAATGCCTAACAATAATAATTATCATAATAATAACAATAATGGCAATAATAATAATTATGTTAATAATCATTACCATTACTATTGTTATTGATAATGTTATCATTATTACTATCATCATCATTATCATTATCATTATCATTATCATTATCATCATTATCATCATCATCATCATCATCAGCATTATCATCATTATCATTATTATTATTATTATCATTATTACTATTATTTTCATAATTAACATGATCATAATCATCAACATTACACTAACAAAATGACGACATGAATAGCAATTATGACATCAAACAAAATACTATTAAAATTAACTATAAAACAACAAAATGACACGATGCGTAGAATAAAAATGATGTTGACAAGGAAGCTAAAAAAAAATAATAATAATAATGATAATTTCGTTGCATAATCGCCTGCACAAGTATCTGAATAAGAAATCTTCCTAAATTATTCTCCTGTCTTCCATTTCTATCCAGAGTTGAGAGCTATCGTTACAAAATCCATCAGCAAAAAGTCACTTCGATTAAACGTAACGGATTTTAATTATGTACACTGGAATTCACACGTGAGCAGACTTCGGTAATCAGCTAGTGAATAATAGAATAGAAAGACTATCATTAATATAGGTTCAAATGACTAATGAGGATGATAATATCAGATTCACGTGCTATCAAAAAATCGCAAAAAAACACCAAGTATAGTAAGTATTTGTAATCCATTCATATAAAACTGTTGAAAGGGTTACGTCAGTCTCCATCATTAAGTTTGTTTACACAATTCGTACCCCAAACTGCGTGAATTCCTGTGAGGTATTTTAAGAATGAAGTTGCCAGGGATGTTGTTGTAATGGTTTTGATAGTTTCGTCTCGTTTCTCTTATTTTATTTTCTCTTTTTCTTTTTGGTTGTCTGTTTGTGTACGTCTGTCTATCTGTCTGTCTGTCTGTCTGTCTGTCTGTCTGTCTGTCTGTTCTGTCTCTGTCTCTGTCTCTGTCTCTGTCTCTGTCTCTGTCTCTGTCTCTGTCTCTGTCTCTGTCTGTTCTGTCTGTTCTGTCTCTGTCTCTGTCTCTGTCTCTGTCTCTGTCTCTGTCTCTGTCTCTGTCTCTGTCTCTATCTCTATCTCTATCTCTATCTCTATCTCTATCTCTATCTCTATCTCTATCTCTATCTCTATCTCTATCTCTATCTCTATCTCTATCTCTATCTCTCTCTCTCTCTCTTCTCTCTCTCTCTCTCTATCTATCTATCTGTCTATCTATCTATCTCTCTCTCTCTCTTTCTCCCTCCCTCCCTCCCTTCCTTCCTTCCTTCCTTCCTTCCTCCCTCCCTCCCATCCTCCCTCTCCCTCCCCCGTCCTTCCTTCCTTCCTTTTCTCCCTCCCTCCACGCCCCCTATCTCTCCCCTTCTTCGTTTTTTTTGCCAGGTACTTAAAATAAGTTTAAAGAGTTATATCACTTAAAGAAATACACTTTCACGAGGCACTTATGATGCATTAACGACATCTTTCATCTTCTGAAAGTAATATATGCAATCTTTTTTTTTATCACCTTTTCTCAGATGATATTCATAGACGACAGGTGGTTTATAAGAATTATTTATTATCGTATAATGCATTTGATATCCAAATTGAGTGGTATAAACTTTATCACTGCATTCGCTTTATTATGATTATTATCAGTGATGGTAATGATAATGGTGATTGTAATAACGATATTAATATCATTATCATTATAATTTGTTATTATTATTATTATTATTATTATTATTATTATTATTATTATCATTATTATAGCATTATTATTATTACTATTATTGTTATTATTATTATTATTATTATTATTATTGTTATTATTATTATTATTGTTATTAGTATTATTATTGTTATTATCATCATCATCATCATCATTATTATTATTGTTGTTATTACTATTATTATTAGTAGTAGTATCATTATCATTATTATTATTATTACTATTACACACACACCACAAGCACACATTCACTCACACACACACACACACACACACACACACACACACACACAAGCACACATTCACTCACACACACATACCTGCATGTATGTTTGTATGTATGTATGTATGTATGTATGTATGCATGCATGCATGCATGCATGCATGCATGCATGTATGTATGTATACATGTATGTATGTATGTATGTATGTATGTATGTATGTATGTATGTATGTATGTATGTATGTATGTATGTATGTATGTATGTATGTATACATGTATGTATACATGTATGTATGTATGTATGTATGTATGTATGTATGTATGTATGTATGTATGTATGTATGTATGTATGTATGTATGTATGTATGTATGTATACACACACACACACAAATATTCATACTAGCGAGAAGAATCACGCACATGTTTATCATCTCCCTCCCTACCTGAAATATCCCACGCCCCAGTCCCCATAGTATTCGCCCCCCTTTTCACGAAACCAGAATGTCAGTCACTTCACATTTGCTTCAGTGGTTTTATAGCTCTCCCAGGGGCGTGTTCTCAACCCCCCCCCCCCCCCCCCCATCCCCACCACCTTTGGCCAGCGGAGCGTGTGCGTGCGTGTCGGATGTGGGGAAGGGAGAGGTGGGGAGGGAGAGAAGAGGAAAGGGGGGAAAGGGAGAGGAGTATTGGGAGGGAAGGGAGGAAGGGAGATGGTGGATAGAAGAGGAAAGGGAGAAGAGGAGGTATTGCCGGGTGGATACTGAGGGGGAAGGAGAGGGGGAAGGGGAAGGGGAGAGGGGGATATATGTGTGTGTGTGTGTGTGTGTGTGTGTGTGTGTGTGTGTGTGTGTGTGTGTGTGTGTGTGTGTGTGTGTGTGTGTGTGTGTGTGTGTGTGACAGGACAGCAATAAATCATGATATACATGTCTCCATAAATCACCAGGAATTACATTGAAGATGCGTTTACCCATTACTTCGACATCCTTTCATTTAAATACGTTTAGAGAGTAAAACATCTAACGACTTAGTTCGGTTTAAGGAATATATATGTATATATATATATTTCCTTGCGATTACATAGACACTATATGTAAAACTCAACTGGGCTTCGTGTGACATCTCCCCATCGATTAAATAATGATAAACAGGATCATTATCTACTCCCCCCCCCCCCCTTCACCATTCACTCTCATCCCCTCTCCCACTACCCTATCCTCCCCTTACCCTATCCTCCCCTTCCCTTCCCACCCCCTCTCCCCCTCGCCTATCCTCCTCTTCCTTCCCTATCCACTCTCACCCCCTCTCCCCTACCTTATCCTCCTCTTCCCTCCCTATTCACTCTCATCCCCTCTCCCACTACCCTATCCTCCCCTTCCCTCCCTACCCCCTCTCCCCCTACCCTATCCTCCCCATCCCCTCTCATCCCCTCTCCCCTCTCCCTCCATTCCTTCCCTCCCCATCCTCTCTCATCCCCTCTCTCTTCTCCCTCCATTCCTTCCTCATCACTGCATGTGGAGCAAAGATATACAAACACGTCAAGATCCGACCGTCGATACTCAATATAGAGGACGTAGGTTGGGGGTGTCGAGCTACATGTCGAGTGCAGTGATATATAGGAGCTCGGACGATGTAGGACTTGGGGATTATTATTTTTTTTTTTTTTTTTTTTTTTTTTTTTTATCAAGGGCGTCTAACGCTTGCCACGTTCTTCGAGGTGCAGGTCTTTGAGGAGGACAGGTCTTTAAGGAGGGCAGGGCTTTGAGGAAGACTAGTCTTTGAGGAGGACAGGGCCTTGAGGAGGACTCCTGGTGCCCTCACTATCTCGGCAACGCTGAAGTCATCTCCGGCCCTAGCATGTCGAGTCACGTTCTCCTGTTACCTCCTCCTTCAGATCAAGAGCGCCTTTGTGACCTTTTCCTTCGCTTTCGTCTACTCGGGTGTGACCTGCTCATACCTCTGAGGGTTAGTGTGTTTTTTTTTCTCTCTCTCTCTGGATTAGTCTATGTGCTGTGTAAACAACATTAATTGGTTGTTCTACTTTTTATGTAAGGAATTTTAATCTTTTATGGTCGGTGTTGTTGAAAAATGTACCCATTTCTGTTGTTTTTTTAATATCGAGGAAAAGGCTAGGTATCCTTACTGATCGCAAAAAGTAGCTCGTTCAGTGTATAAAAACAACATCTACGATCCTGTTTATCACGTCAACGCAAGCGCATTCCTTTCCCCGCCACGACGTCCTTCAACAGGATCAGAACAACGCATTTCCTCCTATGGACTTGCATAATTTCATCCCCGATAGCTCTGATAATTACGAGTGAAATCATGTCGAAGGCAGGCACGCACTTGCATTCGCGGTGAAGCTGAGCATATAAGATAAAACCCAAATGCCGTTCGATCGACTGTGAGTCTGGCAATTCGCACACACGTCAGAGTGCGAATATCATGTGTATCAACGAGCTCCTTTTTAAGATCGTTGACTTTTGGGCGGGATTGCATTTAGGGGCAATTTTGGCTTCAGCTTCTACATACTTAAATGTAAAAGTTATATAATATTAACTTCATTCCATGTTCTACTTACACATACAGATTTATATATACACACGTGTATATAAATATTTTGCGTGTGTGTATGTGTGGGCATTTTTCTTTTCTTCTTCTTTGGTTTCTCTCTCGTTTACTCTATCCTTTTCCTTTCCCTATCTTTTTTTTTTTTTTTCAATAACCCCATCTTGAGCTCCCAGACACGGCCCTGATCGCGGTCATCCTATTACGTGGAATTTCATGGTGTCTGTTATTCTTAGCAATGATTGTCTCAATGAATGTTATTTATCTCCCTCTAATTAATGATTGCGACAGCAATGTCTTTCGCATTTTGCAGATCTCTCTATTACGTCCTGTGTGTATGTGTTTTTACGTATGTGTATACAAGCAGTATGTGTGTGTGTGTGTGTTTATATATTTATGAAAGGAGAAAACACACTACCGTGTTGATACTATGGTATAAAACCCCACACCAGTGTGGGTTTTTATACCTTATATATTTATATATACTTACATATATATACATATATGTATATATATTTATATGCATATATATGTATACATATATATACATATATATATATATATGTATACACATGAGTGTGTATGAATACATCTATGTATTGCATCTACACACACGCACATATATATATGTGTGTGTGTGTGCGTGTGTGTGTGTGTGTGTGCGTGTGTGTGCGTGTGTGTGCGTGTGAGTGTGTGTGCGTGCGAGTGTGTGTGTGTGTGTGTGTGTGCGTGTGTGTGTGTGTGTGTGTGTGTGTGTGTGTGTGTGTGTGTGTGTGTGTGTGTGTGTGTGTGTGTGTGTGTGTACAGTGTATCACTCACTCACTCTGTCCTACGACAGGTCCTTTTTTAGCCTCCATTTTCTCCAAGACATTATATTCTCTGTTGCAAAAGCCCCCCCCCCCCTCATTGCATTTTTTTTTTTTTTTTTTTTTTACCTTTTAGAGTGATATAACCACAACATTTGTCTTCTTTACACTGCTCATCTTTTCATGTCTCTGTGATACTTCATTTACTTTGTCCATTACCATCTGTAATCCGTTTTCAGCAATCAGGCCTTGATCATCTGTAAACTTACATTTAATAATTCTCCTCCAACATTCACTCCCTCATTGATGTCATGTAATCCTTCCGACTCATCCTTTCTGTCTAGGTTCACGCCAGTCTAGTTCAAGGTCTTTCAAAATATCTAGCATCTTAACCCAGTCTACTCTATCAAACGCTTAGTCTTATATATATACATACATACATATATACATACATATATATTCCATACATATACTATATACACACACACATGTGTGTCTGTGTGTATATATATATAAACATATGTGTATATATATACACACACACAGACATATGTGTTTATATATATATATATATATATAAACATATTCATTTATCCATGTGTGAGCTTCATACATTGTGGTGTCCAGACCTGTTTGTTATCTGCTCCACCGCCGTCCAGGAGCACCCATCCCTACCTGAGGGGAGAAGGCAGAAATGACACTACGAGAAAGCAAGAGCTGAGGGGGGTGAGGGAGTCATGAGCCTTATAAATCCCTTTTGCGATCAAGCCCGGCGTAAAATGGGCTTAACGGGTAATTTGTCCCTCCCCCGTCATCTCTCCCAAGCAGCGAGGGTCAATCAGGATGTTTCCGAGTAGCTCTCTCGAGGAACTAGCCTTAGCTATCCTCAGTCCCTAGCTATCCTCAGGGCAGACGGTGACCTTTGACCCAGGGTTATGGATTCCCCCTGGATCATGTGCGGACCTCAGCTAAAGGAAATGGGCCCAGTGTACAGTACAGTCCGTGCTCCAAAACGACCAAGGATATAGCATGGGGCGCTGGGCTCCTCTCCCACCAGTGTAACGGCGAGATAGGTTTAATTATAATTAATTATAATTTACTTCCAATCAATTTCTTAGAATGGATATTCTTGGTGTGCCATAGTGTCTGTTTTATTTTGCTTCTAAATTACCCCCTGTGTGCAAGGAATGGCCGGGGTTACCATTCACTGGCGGCAAGGGATTTGAACGCAGGACAGTAAGATTGCTAGACGAGAACGCTACCACTGCACCACACAACACGCATTGCCAATAGTGACATATCGAAACAACATGCAGAGGGGGTAAACATTGTAGACGGCAGAGGCAACGTAGACAGTACAAAGCCAACAGATTAACAGTTTGGGTAGATTAACAGTAGCTTAGAATATAGCGTCTTACTTCATGACAAGTGAAAAGGCATTGTTCACAAGAATGATAATCTGTGAACAGTTAAGAAAAATGTTATAACCCCGAGGACGTTGCAAAATGCATATCTTATTGTTATTAAACCATTCGATGTTAGATGACTTAGATTCAGAACTTGCAATACAAAAGAAGAAAAAAGGAAAAAAATATAAACATAAAAATAATCACCATGTCATAGCAGTTTATAAGCGAGTGAAATCATAATTTCTGAACAACATGAAAAATCGTCCGTTATCCCACTCTCTCTCTATTACGAGCACCCACTTGCCAGCATATTATAGTACAACCAGGCAAAGTTATGCCTCCGCAGAGAAGCAAACTTTCGACTATGCTGACACAAGCACCCAGCATATTCACCCTCGCAACCTCCCCCACGCCATCCCCCCTTCAAATCCCCTCCATCGTCGGAACGGCAAATAAACCTAAGCAACGTCCACTTAAAAGAATAACAAGTGGAACAACGGACAGAAAAGTGAATTGAGAACAACAAAGAGGACGATACATGCCCCCTTTGCCACCTGCACTCAGCCGTCAGTGGAATGATGCAAAGTATCATAGCGTACCCAGTGATCCCCCAGACGGACAGGAGAACCACGGCGCCTGTTGTGATAAATAAATATAGTGTGCCAGGACAGACGACGTCTGACCAAACGTTACCTAACAATGCAAAAAAAAAAAAAAAAAAAAAAATGTGGGAGAAGGACGGCTTTGTACTTGTGGAACCAAGCAAGAAAAAAAAGAAAAGAAAAAAAGAAAAAGGATTGTCAAACCTATACCTCCCCAAACCCCGAGGTTCTATACGTTTCCATAAAGAACCACACGAAGAGATGAATATGAAAAAAAAAAAAAAATACTCTCGAGAACTTCTCCGAGGTGGAAGACGCTAATGCATTCAGAGGCAAAATGAGTCAAGGCGGCCTCAACGTCTTGCTGAGAGGCACTGGGCTCAAGTACAAGGGGTGAAAGAATTCTTTAGCAGAAACAAGTACAAAGCCTCACAGTCTGACGAGCAGGATGTTTATCGAAAAAATCTTGTAAAACATCCTCCTCATATTTATCTTGCAAATGATTGTGGCTTCAAAAATAAGGAGATGAGCTTAAAGTATCCTCGTCAGTGAAGATACTGTCGAGATTGCAGTAATGACGTAAAGATGGTTACATAACGACACTCACAAATCAGGACCATAGATGGGTATTCATTCATATAATATAAAACACGAGAGAAAATATGAAGGGATGGTTATTTATATAAAGGACACAGTTCCATTCGACGCTATAAAATGCATTAGTCCATTTACAGGCGACCTTGGAGCATTATGATTCAAAGCTCGACTCAGACGGTTGTCTCGTGAAATCAGTATGCTGGTAGTTTGCGGAATATATTTCCCACCCTGGACGCCCACTGAGAAAACCAGAGACCAGATACTAGAAAATATTTTCTCCCTAAAAAAACAAAACAAAAAACAAATAAAAAATAAATAGATAAGATAAATAAAATCCCTTCAACGTAACAGGCGAACCTAGTACATCCCTAGATTGTAAAGCCACACTTGCTTCAAGTTTTAAACATGTTGTGAGTTTCCATACACATGAATAAATTAACTTAGACAAAACCCCAACAGACAAGGAACATTTATATGAGGGCCGAGCATCTCACCCACCCTTAGGCAATAGCAATCATGCGTCGCTATTCTGGGGATCAAACACAAGCCACCAAGCAGGGTTCACACAAAGGCTCCCTGATTCAAATATTTGTGGTTTCGGATCATGGATAACACAGCATGACTTGACAGAGGCCCTCCATGTTCTTGATCCGAGTTGAAAGAATTATATCAGTTTTATAAATCAGTCTCTGATAAATGTGACTATTACGCTCCTTTTAAGAGGAGATCCGCACAGTCAAAGAACTCATTGTGGCGAGGCAAAAGGGTTATAAAACAACCAATAAAGAAAATAAAGGGAAGCCTGGCCACAATGATGAAATAAAATGATACAAAAGAACTAAATAATAATAATTCTTATATTTTCTGATAGCAAGGAGTAACACATACACAAAAAGGAGCCTTCATCTCCCCTATGAATTATCGTGAGTTTCTGTTATTGATTGTCTGGCTTGTTAGGAGCCTTGCCTGCTCATAATGACTGGGGATACGGCAAGTACCTCGACTTTCTGGCTGACTTCTCGTACATCGGATTAACCTTTCTGAGGTTCTCCAACGGCCCTTCAGTACTTTCTTAAAGGGTTTTCTCATTGTCTGTGGGCTCGCAGTTGCGTGCTTTCTCTAACACTAAAAAGACAAAGAAAACTAGCATTACGCACACACACACACACACACACACACACACACACACACACACACACACACACACACACACACACACACAGACAATCCTGTCCACACTCAAAGCGAAATAAATGAAACATAAAAGGATGGCAAAAACATACTGAACGGATATGAGACAATACAACCCTACTATTGAAAAGCAACACCAACAACACACTGAACAAATATGCAAAATTATATAACATTCACAATTTAACAATAAAGATAAATAAATAAATAAATTTGAATAAGCATAAAAGGGGCGATAGAAATTTATTCATGTTACTCTAATGTTACATGGAGGAAAAGACAAGGCAAGGTCGATAGCCTTGTTAAATATCCACAAACAGCTTGGAATGTTTTCAAAGAGCAGGTCATACAAGTAATTTAACTCAAATTTTCGGTGATGTCAACAAGAAAAAAAAAAAGTTCATAGTAATTTCCCCTCAAGATTAACAGGGGAGTTTGAACCCCCTCCCTCTTCCCGAGTTCGCCCTCCCGTATGCGACATCTTCAATAGTTCTGTCTCTGTGATAACGACATCCCTAGAGACATGAAAATAAGGTCCAGCAATGTATTATCTCGAAGGCCCTTATCAGTTACAACGCGTCAGACGTAGATATGGGAGTAACCGCTGTGATTGTCGAACTGATCGATCACGCCAGCTTCACCATGGAAGTTGATAGATAAATGAATAAATAGGTGGACAGAGGGATTGATGGATAGGTGGATAGACAGACAGATGGACAGGGTACATAAATAAACAACGATTTCCTCTTTCATCAACCAATGAGCTCAAAGACAACTAAATATTTGACGAACTCGAACTTCGTCGCCAGAATGAAATGATTTTAACTTTTTATTTTATTCCAAAAAAAAATGGGTCATCGGGGTAATATCTTCCTCTCGAAAATCTACAAATATGAGGGTGACATGACGCCAGCAATCACACCAGGATCAGACTGCACCTTGTTACAAGATTCTCTCAGCCGTGTGTAGGGATGACCTTCAGTGAATGGAACGCAAATAAATACCAAGACGTGCATGGTAACTTGATTTAAATCCACTAAATTGCCCAGCTCTGAAAGGGCCTTGGGTACCGACTCCGAGGTTAAAGATAGGTATCAAAGTGAAGATCTGAAAAAAGGCATCTTAAGAGTGTAGGGTACAATGTTATTTAATGTCTAGACGGAGAACATTTGGTACATACCTGGAATCGTTATTCTGCATATAAACGACCTTCATACGATCCGAATAGGCAGGTCCTCTCTGGCATTCATTCGTTACAAACTTTAAAGCGACCATGTTAGAGCTATAGCAAGGGCTATTACATAAGATAAGTCCTTTACACATAAAATTTGGACCGAAATACTGTCCGTGTCCTAATCTGCTAAATTAACTACATATCGCTCTACATAATTTGCAATAGCTTCTTAACAGCAAAGTTTGACAATGGCATCGTATCTTCTGCAATATATCTTGATCATCAGGATTTCCTAGAGTTGGAGAAACACCTCCGTGATGTTGGTGCTATAATCTGAGAGTGAAATGTGTAGACAGATATTGGAAGAAAAACCCGCAATGTATATACGAGATTTATTGAAAAAGAAGACGAAATTTATTGAAAAAAGGAGACAACAATCCTCCCAGATTTCCTCTTCAGGGCAGACTTGCAGAGGAAATCCAGGGAAATTTCAAAACTGTTGTCTCACTTTTGAATAAATCTCGCTTGTTCATTGTATTGTTTCTACCACAGTATCAACATGATAGAGTGTGTTATCATTTTATCATATGTCAGCTGTAATTTCCCGCGTTGGACATTTTAAGGATAATCATGTATTTTAAATGTTACAGCAACACACACACACACACACACACACACACACACACACACACACACACACACACACACACACACACACACAGAAACTGACCATTAACCTCACAAACCCATCTCACTCCCTAATTACGAATTGGCTCAGCAAGAGACGAGAGCAAAGAGAGGCTGTGGGCATCACGTGATTCATCTGAAATATTATTACATCCTTATTACATCCATCATTCATACTTGAGTAATTGAGTGTGGCCCTTGAGTAATTGATTTACGGTTTATCAAGAAGACACAGATAGCTTAATAGATCAGACAGTATTTATGCAATTATGTCATCATCTAGGATATTCCACTTTGAGTTCATGTGTCCAGAATATTTTTGATTGATTATTTACCAAGAAAAAAAATTGTATATACGTATGTTATTACTTCCAAGAAGCATTTAGGTCAATGGTCAGCCTAGTTCGATGTTTATTGAGGACGCCCACGGTCGGGAGTCG
>NC_061853.1:7208539-7211039 GCF_019202785.1 Penaeus chinensis | reverse complement strand
GGGTGGGGAGGGCAAGAAGGGTGGGGAGGGGTAAAGACCAGAGTGTGAGGTAGGTGGGGGGAGGGGAGGTTGAACGAGGAGTAAGAAATATGATACACGGAAATAGAGAACGTGGCGTGCAACAAAGGCAAAATAAATGCACAAATTGAGATAAAAAATAGATAAAGAGAACACGAGAAAAGGTATAAATAACCACATTAAAAAATAAAAGACCAACAACAAAATCAAACAAACAAACAAACAAACATAAACACAAACAGGACGACAGAGCAGCAAAAAAAAAAAAAAAAAAAAAAAAAAAAAGTTTCTGCTTCATTTCATTAATATGCAGCAGGGTTACCATCGCCAGGTGTTCACAGGTACCAAAATTAGCGCTCTCATTTTCGAACATCTCTGCTCACTCTTCACTCTGATTTATTTGCTCTTTCGTGAGGTATTTAATATGAGGGTGGAATGTGACGCAACATGAATATGAAGTAATAGTGTAAGAGGGTTGAGCTGTATGTTGTGATGATTAGATATTATGTGGGGGTATATTGGGCAGTGTGTGAAGTGTATTGCATAGTATGAATAGCGTGAAATATGTTATATGGTATGTGTTTACTGAGCAGTAAGTGAAGTGTGTTAATGCCCATGTGAAGTCTGACGAGTAGTATGTGCGGAATATATTTTAGGTCTATGTGTGGCCTATTTTTCAAGGTGTTAAGTATGTCAAATAGACTGTGAGGTATGTTGAGAAATATTTTGTGTGTTGGACAATATATTAAGTTTACGAGGTATCGTGTTAACCATGTTCAATAGTATGTGATTAGCTTCGAAATCTGGGTCAACAAAAACTGTTAAATAACTATTACCTTAGCTCCAATACACTTTTTTTCTGCCATTTTATCACCTGGGTAGGGCAGTGATTACAGGATCACAGGTCCAACTCCTGTTCCTTAGATCCTTCTTTGATTCCTCTCGTATTTTACATCACAATCAAAAATATTTTTACATTTTTCTTCACTCTCCCGGGGTTAACGATCTTTGATTATCATGTTTTTGGATCTAGATGGATTACGTATAAATAGACATAAACAATGATAATGGAGTCATCATATTTCAGTGGCATAGAAAACTAACGTTGAATTAATAACCGGGAATATTAGTTTGTGTTAGACTTTATAAATGATCATAATGGGATTTATTATACATGTGAGTATATAGTGTACAGTCATGGACAAAAGTAGAGTCATGAGTGAGGCTTCGAAACCATCCTAAACGAACCACACACCAGCTGGTTGTTCGTGACGGATTTCGAAACATGTTTGACAATAATTTTGACTGTGGCTGTACATAGAACGCACATTCTCGGTTCCTTTTCTTCACTAGAATTCCACTTGTATTTTTCTCCTGATAAATATCACCTCCTTGTGATTTCGTAATTCACCGAATCACGGAAGTAGAGGGCTTTGCCATTCATAGTGTAGTATGTTTAACAGTATGTGAATTATAGCAAATAGCATATCAAGGATATTAAATATTATATCTTGAAGTTCAGTCAGAGAGGTAACTGCATTGAAGAGAAGTGAGCCAAAGAAATTCCATGTTAATTAGTAAAAAGATGAAGGAATACGGTGCAATGTCGAGATTAAGGTAAATAAAATAATATAAAAAACAACTTTTTTTTTACCTGAATACCAAGACGATGTTTTTATTCATCCAGAAGAAATGTTGGCATTCATAAAACTTTAATAATCTTACATGAATAAGAATTTTTACACATGTCGTTATTGCTAGCATTCAATGGAAATATATCGAAATATACAGTCCACACAGTCAAATATTATATATATGTGGACTCTCTTCTAATCACAGACTTTGTTTATGTTTATGTTTAACGTCCTAATTCGTTCCGTCAAAGAGGCTTTCCATTACCAGTTATATCAAAGTAGTTGTAATACGAATTATGTAATATCAAGTAATTATGCGGTATCATAATTAATGTTACAGTCTGCAGTTCCTGGTGACTGCTTCCTCTTGGAAACGTATGGCTTTAGCATTACGAAACTCAGCATAGCCTGAACGTTTTCAATAAGTTCGGTATGGCAGCGATCAGGAACACTACTGCCTGTCCAGTACGTCCTTGATATTATTATTGACACCATTCGGAAGACTATAGCCCAAAGACACACACATATGTATGTATATATATGTATATATATGTATATATGTGTGTGTGTGTGTGTGTGTGTGTGTGTGTGTGTGTGTGTGTGTGTGTGTAGAGAGAAAGAGATAGACAGACACACACACACACAATATATGTGTATATACAGTATATAATATATATAATTATATATATATTTATTTATATATATTTAAACACACACACACACACAAACACACACACACACATATATATATATATATATATACAGAGAGATAGATAGATAGATAGATAGAGAGAGAGAGAGAGAGAGAGAGAGAGAGAGAGAGAGAGAGAGAACGAGAGAGAGAGAGA
>NC_061853.1:7153539-7156039 GCF_019202785.1 Penaeus chinensis | reverse complement strand
TCTAACTATCAAGTCATCTCTTTCTCTTCCTCTATCTATTTATCGCTTCATCTTTCTTTCTTTCTGTCTGTGTCAGTGGTTCCCAACTTTTTTCATGACATTACCGCGACGCCAGTCCGATCTGCAATTATATAGGCTTATATTATATTATATTTATATTATTTAATAAATATATACATTTTTCAGTAAACAAAAATCCACAATTACGATCATGTTTTCTTTAGATCGAGTTTCGTAAGAATTCAATAGAATTGTATTTTTGTGATACTAACACTAACATCGGCTAGGTGCCACACGCTTCACTGGAGTCAGTAATGACGAAAAATCCGGAGCCGGAGTCCCGAAGGCAGTTCGTTGTCGCTTGCACCCTCGGTCTGGCAATTCCTGCGACGCCTCTGCTGCCAAACCGTATCGGTCTATGATGTTCCTTTAGATCCATCAGCTGCGTGGAGAGAAGGAGCCTGCTGCAAGGGCAATAACTTGCTCCTCACATTCTTTCGCCAAGGTACTGTCTCTGCCTTCTTTCTGTGAGCTATCTCACCTGTGACATGTCAATCGTGACTGTCAATCCAGGATTTGATTCTTCAGTGAGGGCGATGCTCTAGCTTAGCAGGAGAGTCAATAATAACAAAATCGACATCGACTGACCATAGTCGTCTATATATGCTGAAAACATCTCAAAGCTGAAAACTGACTCTTGGCGACCTCAGGAAAGACAAGCTGAGTCGTAATCCCAGGGTTGGGGAAGGATGTTCCATGCAGATTCATCTTTCCTTCTCTCCCTCCATCAATCCATCCATTCACTTTTCTCTTCCTCCCTTTATCTATCTATTTATTTATTTTTTCTTCCCCCAACTACCTTTCTTTTTTTCTCTACCTATCGATTCATATTTTCTTTTTCTCACCCCTCTATATATCTATCGATTCACCATACTTTTTTTCATTCCTCTATCTATCTATCGATTCACCATTCTTTCTCTCCCCCTATCTATCGAATTACCGTTTTTTATTTACATTTATCTATCTACCGATTCGCCTTTCTATTTCTCCCTCTATCTATCGATTCACCATTCTTTCTCTCCCTCTATCTATCGATTCACCATTCTTTCTCTTCCTCTATCTATGGATTCACCATTCTGTCTCTCCCTCTATCTATCGAATCACCATTCTTTCTCTTCCACTATCTATCGATTCTCCATTCTTTCTCTTCCTCTATTTATCGATTCACCATTCTTTTTCTTCCTCTATCTATCGATTCTCCATTCTGTCTCTCCCTCTCTCTATCGATTCACCATTCTGTCTCTCCCTCTATCTATCGATTCACCATTCTGTCTCTCCCTCTATCTATCGATTCACCATTCTTTCTCTTCCTCTATCTATCGATTCACCATTCTTTCTCTCCCTCTATCTATCGATTCACCATTCTTTCTGTCCCTCTATCTATCGATTCACCATTCTTTCTCTCCCTCTATCTATCGATTCACCATTCTTTCTCTCCCTCTATCTATCGATTCACCATTCTTTCTGTCCCTCTATCTATCGATTCACCATTCTTTCTCTTCCTCTATCTATCGATTCACCATTCTTTCTGTCCCTCTATCTATCGATTCACCATTCTTTCCCTCCCTCTATCTATCGATTCACCATTCTGTATCTCCCTCTATCTATCGATTCACAATTCTTTCTCTCCCTCTATCTATCGATTCACCATTCTTTCTCTCCCTCTATCTATCGATTCACCATTCTGTATCTCCCTCTATATATCGATTCACAATTCTTTCCCTCCCTCTATCTATCGATTCACCATTCTTTCCCTCCCTCTATCTATCGATTCACCATTCTTTCACCATTCTGTCTCTCCGTCTATCTATCGATTCACCATTCTTTATCTCCCTCTATCTATCGATTCACCATTCTTTCACCATTCTGTCTCTCCCTCTATCTATCGATTCACCATTCTTTATCTCCCTCTATCTATCGATTCACCATTCTTTCCCTCCCTCTATCTATCGATTCACCATTCTTTCTCTCCCTCTATCTATCGATTCACAATTCTTTCTCTCCCTCTATCTATCGATTCACCATTCTTTCCCTCCCTCTATCTATCGATTCACCATTCTGTATCTCCCTCTATCTATCGATTCACCATTATTTTTCTCCCTCTATCAATCGTTTCACCATTCTTTCTCTCCCTCTATCTATCTATCGATCGATCTCTTTCTTTTTCCCTTCTTTTCTCCTCCCAAGTCACTATAAACCTCTCCCTTGTAATAACTTGGCAACGCGACATCTTCCGATAAATGGCCAAAATCTCTCCCATTACCGATACGGAACGAGTCTGTTTCCGGGACGTAAACTTACCGGGATAAAAAGCGTGAGAACAGTGCCAGGAGGAGGGCCAGAGAGGGCCGAGATAAGTGACTTTGTTTTCAGTGATGAACACACAGGAGTTCGTATGTATATAACATACAAACATACAAACGCACAAACACACACATAC
>NC_061853.1:7143539-7146039 GCF_019202785.1 Penaeus chinensis | reverse complement strand
TTAGGTGAAAACTTATATCAGAAATTAGGTGGGAAACTTATATCAGAAATTAGGGGAAAACTTATATCAGGAATTAGGGGAAAACTTATATCAGAAATTAGGTGGGAAACTTATATCAGAAATTAGGGGAAAACTTATATCAGGAATTAGGGGAAAACTTATATCAGGAATTAGGTGAAAACTTATATCAGGAATTAGGTGGAAACTTATATCAGGAATTAGATGGAAACTTATATCCGATACTAGGTGGGAAACTTATATCAGAAATTAGGTGGGAAACTTATATCAGAAATTAGGTGAAAACTTATATCAGATATTAGGTGAAAACTTAATCAGAAATTAGGTGGAAACTTATATCAGGAATTGGGTGGGAAACTTATATCCGATACTAGGTGGGAAACTTATATCAGGAATTAGGGGAAAACTTATATCAGAAATTAGTTGGGAAACTTATATCAGAAATTGGGTGGGAAACTTATATCAGAAATTAGGGGAAAACTTATATCAGAAATTAGGTGAAAACTTATATCAGAAATTAGGTGAAAACTTATATCAGAAATTAGGTGAAAACTTATATCAGAAATTAGGTGAAAACTTATATCAGAAATTAGGTGGGAAACTTATATCAGAAATTAGGTGGGAAACTTATATCAGAAATTAGGTGGGAAACTTATATCAGAAATTAGGTGAAAACTTATATCAGAAATTAGGTGGGAAACTTATATCAGAAATTAGGTGAAAACTTATATCAGAAATTAGGGGAAAACTTATATCAGAAATTAGGTGGGAAACTTATATCAGAAATTAGGTGGAAACTTATATCAGAAATTAGGGGAAAACTTATATCAGAAATTAGGGGAAAACTTATATCAGAAATTAGGGGAAAACTTATATCAGAAATTAGGGGAAAACTTATATCAGAAATTAGGGGAAAACTTATATCAGAAATTAGGTGAAAACTTATATCAGAAATTAGGTGAAAACTTATATCAGAAATTAGGGGAAAACTTATATCAGGAATTAGGGGAAAACTTATATCAGAAATTAGGTTGAAACTTATATCAGAAATTAGGGGAAAACTTATATCAGAAATTAGGTGGGAAACTTATATCAGATATTAGGTGAAAACTTATATCAGAAATTAGGTGGGAAACTTATATCAGAAATTAGGTGAAAACTTATATCAGAAATTAGGGGAAAACTTATATCAGAAATTAGGTGAAAACTTATATCAGAAATTAGGTGGAAACTTATATCAGAAATTAGGGGAAAACTTATATCAGAAATTAGGTGAAAACTTATATCAGAAATTAGGTGGGAAACTTATATCAGAAATTAGGTGAAAACTTATATCAGAAATTAGGTGAAAACTTATATCAGATATCAGGTGAAAACTTATATCAGTAAATTAGGTGGGAAACTTATATCAGAAATTAGGGGGAAAACTTATATCAGAAATTAGGGGGAAAACTTATATCAGAAATTAGGGGAAAACTTATATCAGAAATTAGGTGGAAACTTATATCAGAAATTAGGTGGGAAACTTATATCAGAAATTAGGTGGGAAACTTATATCAGAAATTGGGTGGGAAACTTATATCAGATATCAGGTGAAAACTTATATCAGAAATTAGGTGGAAACTTATATCAGAAATTAGGGGAAAACTTATATCAGAAATTAGGGGAAAACTTATATCAGAAATTAGGTGGAAACTTATATCAGAAATTAGGGGAAAACTTATATCAGAAATTAGGGGAAAACTTATATCAGAAATTAGAGGAAAAAACTTATATCAGAAATTAGGTGAAAACTTAATCAGAAATTAGGTGGGAAACTTATATCAGAAATTAGGGGAAAACTTATATCAGAAATTAGGGGAAAACTTATATCAGATATTAGGGGAAAACTTATATCAGAAATTAGGTGGGAAACTTATATCAGAAATTAGGGGAAAACTTATATCAGAAATTGGGTGAAAACTTATATCAGGAATTGGGTGAAAACTTATATCAGGAATTGGGTGAAAACTTATATCAGAAATTAGATGGAAACTTATATCAGATATCAGGTGAAAACTTATATCAGAAATTAGTTGGGAAACTTATATCAAAGGTAAAATGTAATGAACATAAAGATATGATAATGAATGATAGAGCTCATAATAAAGATAATAAGGGTAAGATCAATAATCATGATAAGATAATAATGATGTTAATAATGATAACAGCAACAATAAAGGCAATACTGATTATAACAATCACAAACAAACAAACAAAAGCAAGTGACTGAACATACGATTAACAGAAAACAAACAAATGACATGACCCTTAGCTAAGGACGTTCGTCGCCCGTGACAGAAGTGACAAATACACGGACCGACACGACTTGATTCCCATCGTCACTAACAAAGCCTGTTCTGTGATGCTGCTCTCGCGCACTTCACTCTTTGATATGTCGTGTGTTCTATGTTTCTTTCGGCTCGTGTGATGTTATGTGTTA
>NC_061853.1:7121039-7131039 GCF_019202785.1 Penaeus chinensis | reverse complement strand
GAGAAGGAGAGAGAGGAGAGGTAAAAGAAGAGAGAAAAAGGGGAGAGAAAAAAGGAGAGAGAGAGAGAAAAGGGGAAAAGGGGAGAGAAAGGGGGAGAGAGGGGAAGAGAAAGAGGGGGAAAGAGAGAGGAAGAGGAAAGAGGGGAAGAGAGAGAGGGGGGGGGAGAGGAAGAAGGGGGGGGAGGGGAGGGAGAGAGAGAGAAGAGAGGGGGGTGAGAGAGTGAAGAGATAGAGGAAGATGAAAAAAGAGAGGAAGAGAGGGGAAAGGAAGAAGAAAGAGAGATAGGAAGTGATGAGAGAGGGGAAGAGAGGGGAAAAGAGGGGAGAGAAGGAAGAGGAAGAAGGGAAAAGGGGGGAAGGGGGAGGGGGTGAGTGAGAAGTGAGAGGAAAAAGGGGGAAGAGATAAAAGAAGAGAGGAAAAGGAAAAAGAGAGAGATAAAGTAGAGATGGAAAAGGGGATGAGGATGAGCGTTTTGGGGGTGGCGGGAAGATTGGGGAAACGGGAAATAATAAAGGGAAAAAAAAAAATTAAAAAAACCCCAAAAAAGATTTTCTCCATGGACTATAAACATGATTTACTTCAAGTTGCTTACTTAATAGTGGCCGCGGGAGAGTGAGAATAGCGCGTAGCGAACTTTAACCCGGGATTTGGAAATTGTAAAAATATAAATAATTATTAAGAAAAAAAAATAATGTTAGTGTAAGATTTAGTTTTTTATGACTAAATTTTCTTTCAAACAATGTATAAAAACACATTAAAAATGTTTTGTATAGGGTTGTATATTTGTGTGCATGTTGTGTGTGGTTTTGTGTGTGTTGTGTTTTGGGGTTTGTGTTGTGTGTTTGTGGTGTGTTTTGTGGTTGTGTGTGGTGTGTGTGTGTGTGGTGGGTGTGTGGCTTTTTGGGAGTTTTGTGAATTTTTTTTGGGGGTGGGGTTTGGTGTGTGTTGTGTGTGTGTGTGTGGTGCGTGGGGTGCGTCCCTGCGTGCGTGTGCGTGTGTGGTGTGTGTGCGTGCGTTGCTTGCTGCGTTTTGTTGGTGCGTGCTGCGTGCGTGTGTTGTGTGTGCGTGGAAATAAAAAAAGAAACACCCAAACATCCATTCACCCCCCCCCCCCCACTCGATCCGGCAACCCAGGGGGCACAACGCTTTTTCTTCTCCTATCACTCCCCTTTAACACGTGGTTGGGGGGAAATATCCGATGTTTTTCTTTTTTTCGTGTTTTTCTGTTTTGGAAAAGTTGGAAAACGAGGGGAAACTAAAGAGAGGAGGGAAGGAGAGAGAGAGGGGAGAAGAGGGGGAGATAGAAAGAAGAGAGGAGAGAGAGAGGGGAAAAGATTTAATAGAGAAGAGAAGGGGGGGAGAGAGAAAGAAGAGAAGAGAGGGGAAAGAGAGAGAGAAGAGAGAGAGGAGGAGGAGGAAGAGGGAGGAGAGAGAGAGAGAGAGAGAGAGGGAGAGAGGGAGGAGGAGAAGGAGAGAGGGAGAGAGAGAGAGAGAGATTAAGGGGAGAGATAGATAGAATAGGGAGAGAGGGGAGTTAAAACGAAGAAGTAGATAGATAGAGAGAGAGAGGGAGAGGAGAGAGGAGAGGAGGGAGAGAGAGAGGGAGAGGGAGAGAGAGAGAAGAGATCGAGAGAAAGAAAGGAGAGAGAGAGGGGAGAGAGAAGGAGAGAGAGAAAAAGAGAGAGAAAAGAGAAAAGAGAGAGAGAGAGAGAGAGAGAGAGAGGAGAAGAGAGAGAAGAGAGAGAAGAGAGAAAGAGAGAGGGAGAGGAGAGACGAGAGATAGAGAGAGAGGGGAAAGACGAGAGGAGAGAGATGGAAAGAGGAGAGAGGGGAGCGAAGATCGAGATTGAGATGAGAGAGACGCGAGAGAGAGATAAGCGAGAGTATGATGAGGATGGAGAGGAAAGGACCAGGAGAGAGAGATGAGAGGAGAGAGAGAGAGGTGAGCAGTAGATGGAGAGAGTGAGCTGAGAGTGGTGATAGGATGAGAAGAGAGAGAGAGAGAGGAGATGAAGAGATGGAGAGAGGAAAGAGAGAGAGGAGAGAGGAGAGGACAGAGACAGAGAGAGAGAGAGATTAAGCGGACCGAGAGATCGAGAGGAGAGATGGGAGAGAAAGAGGGAGAGAGAGAGAGAGTAGATGGGACACAGAAGAGAGAGGGACACAGAGAGGAGAGAGAGAGAGACGTGAGAGATGAGAGAGAGGAGAGAGAAGAAGAGAGAGAGAGAGAGGGGAGAGAGAGAGAGAATTAAGCGAGAGATAGAGGATCAAGAGAGAGAGAGAGAAGAGATAGATTAAGCGAAGAATGAGAGATAGATAGATAGAGAGAGAGAGATAGAGAGGACGAGAGGAGAGAGATGAGAGAGTGAGGAGAAGAGATGAGAGAAAGAAGAGAGAGGGAGAGGAGAGATGAGATGAGAGAGAAGATAAAGCAGAGAGAGAAAGATGAGAGAGAGACGAGAAGTTGAAGAACGTGAGGAGAAGAGTGGAGAGAGAGGAGCGAAGGAGACGAGCGGAGGGGGAGGAGGATGAGAGAGGAGAGAGAGAGAGAGTGAGAGAGGGATAGAGGAGATAAGAGAGAGGGATTAGAGAGAGAGAAGAGAGAAGAGAGTGGAATTGAGGTGAGAAGGAGAGAGAGCGAGAGCAGAGGAGAGAGAGATGAGAAGAAAAAGAGAGAGGGAGGGGAGAGGGAGAGGAGAGTAGGATCTCGGGGTTGAGAGAGAGGGATTTTAATAAGGCCCCGATGCGACGCGAGAGGAAGAGAGAGATGAGATGAGAGAGCGAGGAGATTAAAGCGAGAGAGAGAGACGTTGGAGGAGAGAGAGAGGGAGAGAGGAGAGAGAGAGTTGTATGTGAGTGGAATGAGAGAAAAAGGAGAGGTAGGAGAGAGGAGAGAGAGGAGAGACGATGAGAGAGCCGATTTTGATGATGAGATGGACGGAGGGAGAGAGAGGGAGAAGATGAGATATGTGGGGCCGAGACGAGACGGAGAGGGAAGATGGAGAGAGAGAGACAGAGGAAGACTTGATAGATGAGAGAGAGAGAATTAAGCGATGAGATAGAGTCGAGAGACGAGAGAGGCGAGAGATGAAAATGAAGAGAGGGAGAGGAGAGAGAGAGGGACACAGAGCAGAGAGGACACAGACGACGAGAGGGACACAGAGAAGGAGAGAGAGAGAGAGAGTAGGAATGAGTAGAGAGAGAGAGAGAGAGTGAGAGAAGAGAGAGAGAGAGTGTGAATGATGAGAGAGATTAATCGAGAGATAGAGAAGAGAGAGGAGAGACGAGACGGAGAGAGAGAGAAGAGAGAGAGACGGAGGAGAAAAGAAGAGCGGAGTGAGATCGGAGGAGAGAGAGAGAGAAGAGAGTGAGAGCAGAGAGAGAGAGGATTAAAGCGAGTAGAGACAGAGAAAGGAAAGGAGACAGAGAAGAGAGGACGAGACGAGGAGATGAGAGAGAGGAGAGAAGAGACAGAGAGAGAGACGAGAGGAGAGAGACAGAGGACAGAGACATAGACAGAGACAAGAGACAAGAGAGACGGAGAGACGAGAGAGAGAGAGAGAGCGAAGGTGTGAAAGGGTTCGTTCGAGAAATTAATCAATGCCCGGCGTAGCTTCTTATTCTAGGTCTCGGTGAATATGAAGTGAAGGCTGGTTAGGGGTGAGGGGGGAGTAGTCGATTTTAAATTTTTCACGCAAAAAAAAAAGGCAAACAGGGGAGGAGAAGGAAGGAATGAAGGAAGAGACAGGATAAGGAGGATTAAGGAAGAGAAGGCGATTAGCGATTAAGGAAACTGAGGGTGGGGAGAGAAGGGAGGGCGGGAGGGGGGTGGGGGGGGGGGTGATTGGGGGCGGGGGGGGGATGGGGATGTTTTTTGGGGGGGGGGGGGGGGGATGATGTAAGGGGGGGGGGAATGATCGCCGGGGGGATGATGTATAGGGATTTGTTTTAATTTAATAATTATGGGGTGGGGGATGGGATGTTTGTATATTAAGGGGGGGATGGGGGATGTTTTGATGGGGGGGGGGGGGGGGGGTGGGGATGGGATTGTAATAAAACGATGTTTTTTGTTGCGGATTTGGAGGGGGATGGGAGTTGGGGGATGGGAGGGGTGGGGTGGGGGGAGGGATTGTTTTGTATTTATGTGGGATGGAATTGGATGGGGGGATGGGGGGGGATGGGGGATTAATTTTTGGGGGGGGATGGGGGGGGGTGGGGGGATGATTTGAGGGGATGGTAATTGGGGGGTGGGGGTGGGGGGGGCGGGATGTATATTTGTTTCGGGGAGGCGCGGGGGGAGGGAGGGGTGGGGATGGGGGATGGGGGGGGGGGGATTGTTTTTTGGATGGATATGTTATTTTTGGGGGGGGGATTGTATCTAGGGGATGTATTGGGGAGGGGGGGGATGGGGATGGGGGGATCGGGATGGGGGGGGGGGGGGGGGGGGGATGGGGATGTTTGTTAATTTTTTTGTTTTTTAACGGGGATTGGGATGGGTATAATGAATGTTGTTTTTTTGGGGATTGGATGGGGGGAATGGGGGGATGATGGGGGGGGATAGGGGATGGGATTTGGGGGGTGGTGGGGGGGATTTGGATTGGGATGGGAGGGGGGGGGGATGGGAAGGGGGATTGGGGGGGGATGGGGGGAGGGGGGGGTGGGATTATTGGGGGGGGAGATGGGTGGGGATGGGGGGGGGATGGGGGGGGGGGTGTTGGGGGGGGGGGGATGGCCGGGGGGGGGGGGGGGGGGGGGGAATGATGTTATTTGGGGGGGGGGGGGGGGGAATTGTGGGGGGGGTGATTGATGGGATGGGGGATGGGGGGGACTGGGGGGTGGTGGGATGGGGATTGTAAAGGGGATGGGGGTGGGGATTTGGGGATGTTTGTTGTTAATTTTTCGGGGGGATGGGGGGGGGGATTGGGGGGATGATGGGGGGGGGGAGGGGGGGGGTGGGGGGGATGTGGAATGGGGGGGGGGGGGAGGGGATTGTTTTTTTGCGGATTGGGGGGGGGGATGGGATGGGGATGTGGGAGGGGGGGGGGGTGTAAATGGGGATTGGGGGATTGGAGGGGGATGTTTTGGTTTTTTTTTAATTTTTGTTTTTTTACAAATATAGTAAATGGGAGGGTTGGGAGGGCGGGATTGGATGTGCGAGGGAATGTAGTTTTTTGGTTTTTAAAATACGAGGTTGTATATTGGTTTTTTTTTTTTTGACCTTTTTTTGGTTTTTTCTTTTTCCCTTTTCTTTCTTACTGTTTTGCGTTGAGAATGTTATTATTTTATTATTTATTTATTATTATTATTATTATTATTATTATTATTATTATTATTATTATTTTAATTAACATAGTTAGGAGAGAGCGAGAGAGAGAGAGGGAGGAAAGAGAGAAGAGAAGGAGGGGAGAAGGAGGAGAGAGAGGTGATGAGTATGATGGGAGGAGATGAGATGAGAGGAGAGAGTGAGTGGAGTGAGACGAGAAGGAGAGATAGGTGGAGGAGAGAGGAGATGAGAGAGGTGTGAAGAGTGAGGAGAGAGAGAGAGAGAGGAGAGAGAGAGAGAGGAGAGGAGAGACCGTACTGTGTGAGAGGAGAGAGGAGAGAGAGGAGGGGAGAGAAAGAAGAGGAGATTTATATTTGTGTTGCAGTTCACGAAGTTGTGTTTATGTCAGGCTCATTGAAGATATATTCGGGCGTTCCGATCCAATACTGTTCTGTTCTCTGACGTTTTAGGATATTGGGACTAATATCAGCCACGTGATTTGTTGGCATGTGGGGTAGGCTGTTTCTACTGAGAAAACGATGTGATATTTGATATGATATGAACGAAAATGATATATATATTATAGATTTCTTATTTATTTATATATATGTATTCTGATATATATTTATATATTTTATTGTGTGTGTGTTGTGTGTGGTTGTGTGCGTGTAGTGTGTGTGTGTGTGTGTGTGGGTGGTGTGTGTTGTGTGTGTGTGTTGTGTGCTGTGGTCGTGTGATGGGTGTGTGTGGTGTGTATCGTGTTGTGTGTGTGTGTGTGTGTGTGTGATTATGTGCTTTAATATTTGTATATGTGTATTATAATATTATTTATATATTTGTTATATAATATTATATTTATGGTTTTTGTTACATATACATTCAACAAATATAATATATTTATACTAATATATAGACATATTAAATTATATGATTATATATATTTATAATATATATACATACGTAATGTCTGCGTGCGTATGTGTGCATGTATGTGTACGTGTATGTGGGATTATACAAACAGCGCGTACCTGCAACACTCGCGTATGCACTCATAAAGACTTTTTAAAACAATTTAATTTAATTCACACCATTTGCACTCATTAGGCAAGTGCATCCACTGCGCATATATTCACTGGCGCATACATTTTCCGCGGGTGATGCTGGTGGGGTGAGCTGAGCGGGAGATGAAGAAGGATGCTGGGAGAGGATGCACACGAGCATCATCTCCAGTCGGGTGCGGGGTTCGGAGGATTTGAGAAACAATTGATAGTTTGGGTTAGGTATTGTATCTTTGGTTTATTGGTCATTATGTGGGGTAAAAATCTGCGCTTTCACGTGATGGGTTATTTGTTTATATCTATTTCTTCTCTCTAAAACCTATTTGATTATCTATTCGTCTGTCTATTTTTTGTGCGGGGTTTTTAAGAAAAATATAAAATAAATCTAGATGAAAACAACGGTAATAAACATCATCTGGCTGAATCGAAGATCAAGTCTTAAATGTGGCCACGACGAGTTCCTCGGGTCTAGCATCTTTAGTACCTCATACATTTAGCATTTTCTTTTTATATATTGCATTGTATCTACTTTATTGACTTCTCAATGAGGAAGCCACATATAAGGTGACTCACGAGACACAATAACCATGGTTGTAAAGGCCCAATTACTTCAACATAACACAACATTAACCTCGTATAAAGTTGAAGCTAGTTAATACTCACATCATTAGTTATGTGTCAGTATCACCCTCTCTTAACTTGCCCACCATATCGCCATACCTCGATAACCTTGCCTCACTGCTGGAGCCCAACCTTCTTTATGTGCATTCAGCACGAGTGTGATATTCAAGCAGACTACACTGACCTCACGTGGCCAGCTGCCATGTTGGCTCTGCACCAAAGGGAGAATTTGCTCGAGCCCCACAAAGGTCGTTTTCCTTTCAAGATTTTTTTTTTTTTTTTTGTCTGTTTGAATTTATTTGTGGGTCGTGTTTTGTTGTTGTTGTGTTGTTGTTCTTTTTCTCGTTCACGTGGTGTTTATCTGTTTAGCTCTCACACACACACTTTCGCTCTCTTTCTCTCTCTTGCTGTCTCCGTCTCTGTCAGTTTGTGTTGTTTTATCTCCTCTCTCTCTATACTCTCTCTCTGCTCTCTCTCTCTCTCTCTCTTCTTCTCTCTCTCTCTTTTTTCTTTCTCTCTCTCTCTCTCTCTCTTATCTCTCTCTCTTATCTCTCTCTCTCTCTCTCTTCTCTCTCTCTCTCTCTCTCTCCTCTTCTCTCTTCTCTTTTCTTCTCTCTATCGCGGTCTCTCTTCTCTTGTACGCAGATTTTTCCACCTGTTTATTCCCTTTGAGGAAATCTGAAAGGCAGATACGCACGTCAGAAGCCCCGTGTCGCTATTTGCATAGCAAGGGATTCGTCCTTCCGTATTCAATTACTAGAGTGTGTGCTTGATTGCCTTCTTTGGAGCTTACTCCCCAAAGCTCTGGTCATTATGGCATTTGCTATCAATTTCGATGGAATTATGGATTTAGAACACAAAGATGAAATAAAAACAGTGCCGGATTGGTATATATATAAATAACAAACCTCACTGACCGGGATTCGAACCCATGCCACACCAAATTGACCAGTACTAAACCAACCATACCACACCACCCACCACGAGGCTACGTTAGGGCTATTTTTTCGGCATAACAAGCCAACCAATCTAAAACGGGTTAAACGTAGTGCAACTTACGGCATAAAGCAAGCGTTAGGAGCAATGTTGTAGCGTATTGGAGGGCGGGGGTTACTAAAGCGTGAAAGCTTTCTGTAAGAGGTATAGTGTTGCGTAGGCTTCATGTAGGAAGTTGTGTCGGTGTGATAGTCCCGGTGTCGCCATTGTGTGTGGGGCCTGGCAGCAGGGTGGGGGGTGTGGGGGGGGCTGGGGCCGCGTAGGAGGGGGTCGCGGGTTGGCAGGGGTGAGGGGGCAAATTTATTTTTGGTTTGTAGGTGTTGCGCGGGGTGGTTGGTGGGTTGCAGAGCGGCGAGGGAGAGAGCTGGAGCGTGAGAGGGAACGCCAGAAAAAGACATAATACCGCAGAGGGCGAGAGACGACGAGAGAAAGAGGACTAGGAGCAAGCAACGAAAGCGAAGAGAAAGACGCAACGAGAACGACAAGGCACAAGAAAAGAACACGCAAAAGCCAAAGCGCGAGAGCGACGAGAGCGCGAAGAGCGAGCGCAGAGCGCGCGCGCGAGAGAGAGCGAGCAAGGCCAGAAAAGAGAAAGCGCAAAGAAACAAGAAAGAAGAGAGCGAGCACGACGCGTAGCGAGAGAGAGAGAGAGAGAGAGAGAGAGAGAACAGAGAAAGAGAAAGAGCAAGAGAAACGAGGAAACCGACCAAAAACAAGAGAGGACGCGGAAGAGCGAGAGAGCAGAGAGACAGAGAGACGAGACAGAGACAGCGCAAGCAGAAAGAAACACCAGCAACCCACAGCGCGAGAGGCAGAGAGAGGGGCCGCCTCCTCTCGCCCTCTCCCTCTCCCTCTCCCTCTCCCCTTCCCCTTCCCCTCCCTCCCCCCCCCCCCCCCCCCCCCTCCTCTCTCTCTCTCTCTCTCTCTCTCTCTCTCTCTCTCCCTCTCCTTCCCTCTCCATCTCCTTCTCACTCTCCTTCTCCCTCTCCCTTCTCCATCTCCCCTCTCCTCTCCCTCCCTCCCTTCCCCCCCCCCTCTCTCTCTCTCTCTCCCTCCCTCTCTCTCTCTCATGACATTGTTCTAGTTTCACCATCATCAGCAATGGCAACGAGGATTACGTTGACGATGATAACAGTAACAATAATAGCTAAAATATGGAAATAATCATCGTGTTTTGTGTCTGTCTGACTACCCACTTGTCTGTTAGGCAGTTAGAATTTTTTTTTTTTTTTTAATTAAATAAAAAGTTAGGACCTTTTGCGGATGGTCAAGGATATTCAAAGAAAAGAGAAACAGGATAAAAAAAAAAAAAATCCAGTCTAAAAAATGTGGCCCTTTTTTTTTTTTTTGGTCAAAAATAATCTTCCAACCATTAGAATTCTACTGACAAGTTATACCAACGCATAGACAGGACAGGAGTATCGATAAGGCTACGTAGCTATAAAAAAACAAAAAAAAAAAAAACAAACAAAAACTTGAAAGTCAAGTTTTTTGCCAGTGCTCATTAATGAGAATAGTAAGAACAACAAGAGTGATAGCTATATAAAGAAAAAAGAAAAAACGAACTAAAACGAACATACATACGACAGTAGTTATACGAACAGTGATAATAAGAATTACTTAACATCAACAGTAATTATAGTAAAAATTGTAAAAGATTATAAAATTATAAAAGGACACTAAAGATATACATATATACATTTATATATATATATATATATATACATATATATATATATACATATATATATATATATATATTCATATATATATATATAATATAATAGTAGTAATAATAATAATAATGATAATAATAATAATAATAATAATAATAATAATAATATTAATAATAATTAGTAATAATGATAATGATAATAATGATAACAGCAGCAACAATAGTAACAATAATGATGAGAATAATGTTAATGTTAGCAATGATAATGATAATGATATTGAAAATGATAATAATAAGAGTAAGAGTAAATTAATAGTAACAATGATAACAATAATAATGAAAGTAATGATAATCGTTATCATAGTAAGATTATAATAATAACAATG
>NC_061853.1:7108539-7113539 GCF_019202785.1 Penaeus chinensis | reverse complement strand
GTAATGATAACAGTGATAATAATCATAATGATGAAATGATATTGATTATGATGATGATGATGAACAATTTTTGTTCAAAAAAAGTAAAAAATGACAAGGATAAGGATTATGATATAATGAATATCAATATTTCTTAATCAAAATAAAAGTAATAGTAACACCAAAAATAACATCAACGAAAACAGCAACATTAATAACACAAAAACCTGAATGCTAAATGACAAAATAAAAGCAACAAAAAGCCCACTAAAAACGAACGACGTGGCACCTACGAGCTAATTAAAGCAAATGAGCAATTTTCTTAATCCATGTGTCTATCCTTTCAAACAGGGTTGTCTGCAGGCGGAAAAAAGGGCCTGTTTGATAATAGGTGCATAGTATATGGTTGTTTTTAAACTTTTGGCTGTGTAGGGTGCGTAGATGTTTATTAAGTTTATCAATCGCTCTCTCCATTTCAGTTTCTGTCTCTGCCTGTCTGTGTCTGTCTCTGCCTGTCTGTATCTGTGTTTGTGTCAATTTGTGTCTCTTTCTGTCTCTGTCTCTGCCTGTCTGTGTCTGTGCTTGTTTCTGTCTCTGTCTCTGCTTGTCTGTGTCTGTGTCTGCTTCTGTGTCTTTTTCTGTCTCTGCCTGTCTCTGTCTGTCACTGTTCCTGTCTCTATCTCTGTCTCTGTCTCGCTCTCTCTGTCTGCCTCCCCCCCCCCCTCTCTCTCTCTCTCTCTCTCTCTCTCTCTCTCTCTCCCTCTGTCAACCTACGTACCCATCTGTAAGGGTGTAAGGGTGAGGTATCGTATAATAGTAGTGGTCCGCAGTAGTATTATATAATGGTAACGCCCGCAACTGGTGACCAGAGTGTTCACAGCAATGGTTCAAGGTTCAGAAGTGCATCCGCTCGGGGGTCACTGTCTCCACCTGCTAAGTAAATGCGCTCTCGAAAGAAGTCGCCGCCCTGGTCCCAATGAGGGAGTTCGTGGCGTAAAACCAAAATCATATATATATACACAATCGTATTTCAAGGTATATCTTGCCGTCTCTCTTCCTTTCTCTCTCTCTCTCTCTCTCTCTCTCTCTCTCTATATATATATATATATATATATATATAGAGAGAGAGAGAGAGAGAGAGAGAGAGAATGAGTGTGAGTGTGTGTGTGCGCGTGTGTGTGCGAGTACGTGTGAGTGTGCGTGTGCGTGCGTGAGCGTGTGCGTGTGTTTGTGTGCGTTCTTTCTCTTAAGTCTGAACCCCCTCCTAAATGTTAACTTTACTATGGTTTTATCAGCATTTACTCTGTAATATTTTTTATGTACGAGCTATCAATGACTTCATAATTTCGCAATACAATTAAGAATTCCTCCTAAAAGCTGGCATACCCTTGCTCTAAAGGGATGCAACGATGGAAAGTATCGTTATATAACCTATTAAGAATATTTCAAGAATGAAAAATTAAAAATACGATGTCAATTTCCGCCCGGTTCTTATCCTTTTGGTATTTCAATTTCAATTTCCTTTGATCTCAAAATTTTCCAACGATTCTTAATTCCTTCTCGTTTGCATAACCCATTTCCTCGACCTTAGATCCACTCTCCCTCGCCAGTTATCAAATGGATAATTAAACACGAATAAATCCTTCAAATCTACTTAATTTATGACATTCCTACTGAACCTTTGACAAAGCTCTTTTTTCGGCTGCATGACTTTCTGTTCGTCTGTCTCTGTCTCTGTGTGTGTGTACCGTATATATATGAATATTAATATATATATATATATATTCGTATGTATTCAGTACATTTATATATATATATATATATATTATATATATATATATATATATATATAATCGTATATGTTCAGCATATATATATAAATATTATATATATTATATATGAATGTGTATATATATATATATATATATATATATATATATATATATATTCAGTCTATATACATACTCTATGTTATATATACACATTCTATCGAACTTATACACAATTTCATATTATATATACTTTCAATTTTGTTTTATTTAATTCCACTTCTCTCTCTTTTCTCTGTCTCTTTACATTCATACGCGACTTAACATTCGCTCCCTTCACAATATTTTTTCCTCCGGCCTCCTCTTCTTCCTTATTTATTAATGCATTAGTTTTCTTCCGCTGTTATCCATGTATCTTTTACGTCGTTCGTGACCACTATCTTTCGGTACGTTTTCGTAACGTATGCTGCGTCTCCAGCTTCTTTTCTTTTAGCGTTCGTTCTGTTTCGTTATCTAGCGGCGTTAGCACTCGACACGACAGGTAAAGACGAGAGATATATGAAAATTAGATATGGAGTGAGATGGTGAGAGGGGCGAGGTGGTGGAGGGAGGGAGGGGGAGAAGGAGATAAGGAGAGAGGAGGGAGGGAGAGAAGGAGAGGGAGGGAGGGGGAGAAGGAGAGGGAGAGAGGGAGGGAGAGAGAGAGAGAGAGAGAGAGAGAGAGAGAGAGAGAGAGAGAGAGAGAGAGAGAGAGAGAGAGATACAAACACGCACAGACGAAAAGAGATAGAAAGGGGGAGAACGAGAGTCGAAGGAAAGATTCCGCACATCACCAGTCGCCAGGATCGACCACCGAGCCATGAAATTCCGCTGCTCATTTTGATCCAAAACGGAAAGGCTTCGAATCTCCAAAACGTACCCGACCCCCCCCCCCCCCCCCACCCACCCCCAACCCCAACCCCCCACTCCCCCTTCTCTCACTCCCACACCCTCTTGTTGCACATCATACCCTAATATTGCACTCGGTATCTGCATGCAATGGTACGGTCGGAAGGGGGAAGGTGGGGGGAGGGTGGGGGCGAACGGAGGGGGGGGGGGAGGTTGCTTGTTGATCTGAGTGCAATGATCCTCATGAAGGTCCGAAGGAGATTAAGGTCACACACACACACACACACACAGGCCCTCTTTATCTACTCTGTATACGCACATAAATACATACACAGAGATACACACATTGCACACGTATTTATCTATTTATTGAAAAAAAAAAAAAAAATCTGCCACGCCAACAGCTAAGGTCATTAGCATCGTATTCAAAATACAGCGTTAGGGTTAAGTGTAGCATGAGGATAGAGTATTGTGGCGAAAAGGGTAAAAAGGGAATGAATCATCAGGATAAGTGGAAAGAAGGGGATGAAGAAAGAGAAGGAAAGGGAAGGAGAGAGAGAAAAAAAGACAAATGCAAAATGATTGAGGCGTGAGCTAGGGACTCGATCTTCGCCTCCTAAGCTCCCCACGACAACAAGGGATTGCGGGTGGGGGTGGGGGGTGGCCGGAGCTTGTACACGTACAAACACGCAAACAAACACAACGTGCACATATTCAGTACAGATGTTTTCCTTTATTTATTAAGGCTTTGGCTCAAACTGAGTATGCGATGTTTTTTTTTTATTTTTTCGCCTTTCTTTTCTCTTTATCTCCCTCCCTCACTCTCCCTATTTTACATCCCAACTAAACCGCATTTTTCTTCCTTCTTCCCCTTCTATCCTTTCTTAAACAACTTACAACAACACCACCACCCCCACACACAAAAGAGAGGAAGATAAGAGAAAAAAAGAATAAGAAAAAAACAAAACAGGAACAGAAAAAAAGGCGTTAAGATCCCCATCACAACTGGATTCCCCGCCGGCCATGGAGACAACACATCGACGCGCCAGCTACTTTGGTACTGGCCTGGGAACGGAACATAAACCTCTGTCATTCGATACCGGGGAACGAGACCCCGAATGAGATACCAAACCCCCGACCTTGAACAAGAACTGTGCTCTTTATGCTTGAAGAAAGAGAACAAAAAACAAGGAAACGGATACAACAGCATGAGCGTAGAGACGAGTTGTTTATGAATGAATAAATTATACGTTTGTATATTTGTCTTCGTGGATTTGATTTTGTTTTTCTTAATAGGGGTTCGTATGCTTCATTTAAGGCTTCAGGTGTTTTGGTTTTGACGTGCATTGTGTCCGACGATCTTTTGAAATTGAATTACAGTTTTAAAAAGCGAGATAAAGGGTTTTTTCTATCTGCGACAGCATCAAAGTCTTTATACAGAATTGTGTTATTGGTTAAAGGTCAAAGTTTACCTACAAAATACAACAGGGAGCAACTTTTTTAATGAAAAAGTACAATTGTTTATTTTTTTCGAATTTCGTTTTTAACAAAGATTTTTAAAAAATAATGTCAAATACACACATACATAACTTTCCAGTGCGTGTGTGTGTGTGTGTGTGTGTGTGTGTGTGTGTGTGTGTGTGTGTGTGTGTGTGTGTGTGTGTGTGTGTGTGTGTGTGTGTGTGTGTGTGTGTGCTTTCGTGTGCAGTGCACATATATATACATATATGTATATATATATACATATCTATTTATATATATATATATATCACATTATATTATATTATATATATATACATATATATAACGTACCAAGGCTTTAGAACATACATGATGAAACGAAAACATGAACCTAAGAAAAAAAGACTTTAGTTGACTGCGAAATTGCAAATACACGCCATGAACATATGAGGACGTGCGGATTCAAATGTTCCCGGACCTATTGCGTTTATTAAATGCCTTGTTACTTTAAACTTTTATCTGCAAAATAAGCATCGATATGTACTCGTTTACACTTTTTTTTTTCTGTCTCATACCCATTTTTAGTTTTCTTTTTGCTTTCTCACTCACTTACTTTCACCGTCTTGCTCACTCTCTCATTTTTTCTACTTATATCTTTCGCGAATACATTCACACTCGCTTTTTTATCCCTTTTCCTTTCACACATTCCCTCTCCTATGCTATCCCCCCCTTTAATGCAATATCTTAGTTTCCCTGCCTGTATATCTCTCAAAGCTATATTCATTTTCTCACACCCGCTCACTTTCGACTCTTTTTATCTCTATACACACTCTCTTTCTCTCGCCCACGTACTCTTCCCCATTCTCTTTCTCTCAAACATATACTCACTTTCTGCCACACTTT
>NC_061853.1:7098539-7103539 GCF_019202785.1 Penaeus chinensis | reverse complement strand
ACACTTATCATTAATATATTTTATGATCATGCTAATTAAGACTATACTTCGCCGCGGATTATGAATGGCAACTTAAAACCCTGAATTAATTATGAAAAAAATGTAAGGCAGTTCACATCAATCGTGAAGTATTTAAGGACTAAAGTTCATAAGAACTTAACTTCATTTATTCTGAACTGTTAACATACGTAAGATCAAAGGCTATATGCAATATATCAGCTACCCACAGGTGAGGAGGCGTGGTAATTAACAAGGAAAAAAAAAACAAATTAAATATTTCTCATAATTCCTTTCTGAGTACAGCTTTTGTTCTAATATCGCATTTTCAAGGGATGTAACATAAACCCGAATGGAAATGGACTCCATTAATGTCCATTCAGTACGAGCTCTATCTCCCAAAATGGGTGTTGTTGACCCCATTCAACAGCAGGGAAATGTGCAAACAGTTATATATATTCACGACGATCTCATTACCTATAGTCGTCATTTCCGTCCGTTTTTACGATGTGAATCGTAGGGGCGGGGCTAAAGCCTAAGGCGGAGTCATAAATGTGTTGTGTTGTGTGTGTGAGTGTGGGTGTATGTCTTATTATGATCACACACACACACACACACACACACACACACACACACACACACACACACACACACACACACACACACACACACACACACACACACACACACACACACACACACACACACATACATATGACCCCAGCATGTGACGTCACCATACCAGCGATTACTCACAGCTGAGTCGACTGACAGGGGCGAACCCCAGGACCTTGCGATTGCAAAGCAAGCGCTCTACCACTGAGCTATGCCGCCTCTCTCTCTCTCTCTCTCTCTCTCTCTCTCTCTATATATATATATATATATATATATATATATATATATACATTTCGTGTCTGTGTGTGTTTTGGAAGTGGCTTTCAGCGTATGCTGAAATAATGTATAAATAAACGAACATAGAAGTTAAAAGTCCGAAAAAAACATAGGAAAGGTGGTTATTTTTCCTCGTTTCCATAAAAAGCCATAGCTACATTGAAACTTTAAGCCTGCATTATATGGTAACTAAGATTTGGAAATATCACAAGTCCAGAACAGCGTGTAATAGTGTAGAAATTTATCAACAAACTAGAACGCCAACTGTAAACAGACGTAGATTAGCAAGAAAGGGGCGGAGTTAAGATTTGGCAATAGCGCATCAAATTAGGTGTTGTTAAGACACCGATTGGTTTTACTTGTATGTATGTATATGTGTGTGTGTGTATATATACACACACACACACACACACACACACACACACACACACACACACACACACACACACACACACACACACACACACACACACACACACAGCTTTGATCTTTCTCAATGTGATTAACGTGTAGATTTCTTTCTAGGATAACTGCTATTTATGCTATATTGTCATTATTATTATTATTACGTTAGTAGCAGCAGTAGTAGTAATAGTAATACTTCTACTACTACTGTTACTATTATTATATATATTATTATTATTATACTGTTATCATCCTTATTATTATTATACTGTTATCACCATTATTATATTTATTATTATTATCATCACTATTATTATTTTCATCATCATTATTGTTATTATGATATTTTTTGTTAGGTACATAAATGTCATTAACATTAACTAATACTGTTATGCGGTAACCATATGTTTGTGCCTGCAATAATGTTTTTTTTTAATATGGTGCTGCATGTGCGTGAAATAAGCACACACACACGCACACGTGTGTGTGTGTGTGTGAATATATATAACATATATATAATGTATACAAATATATATAATGTATACAAATATATATAATATACGTGTATATATGTTTATATGTGTATGTACATACATATAGATAGATAGACAGATAAATAACGCATGCAAATGCAACTCCTTTGATGTTTATCAAATAACACGCTGACAAATCAAGTGGAAAATTACTAGATCAATTACTGGAAGATTTCAATTTTAATCTGTCATGTTTGTTAGTACCAGTAAGGCTGCTTCCGGGAGTAAATTTCCTGTAATTGGCAGTTTCCATCCAATTAATATTGATTCTGGAAAATAGCTTTATGAGTCATGGTCTATAAGTTAAGACTATTACTTTTTAATATGATATATTACTGATGGTATGTAAATGATATAGGTAAATTAATGAATATATAGAAATATATGCATGCATATGTATCAAATATGAATATATATGGTATGCATTTTCTTTATACACCATAACTACACTCTGTTGTAAGCAAAACCATTACAACAACAAAAAACATCAGTTGAACAGATACACAAATACCACACAAGTATATTTTTTATGTGCACCACTCGCGTGTTTCCTTCTTTTCGAACAATTAAAAGAAACCGTGTAATGTAATATAATAGTACATGTTGTTTGTACATGCTATTAGTAGAATTGATTACTAACGAGATACACTAATCCTTCCAGTAGTACTCACACGATTTTTTTTTTTTTTTTTTTTTTTTTTTAATGTGATAAAAGCAAATTTAATGTGACAAAACATTTTTCTTTAGCGATAAATGCTTTTTGCTGTTCCTTCTGACGCTCAAACATTTCAGCATCACAGGAACTTTGCCTTGGAAGTTGCACGATTACCGGGCCTCTGCGAACTTTTCTTGTGAAATCATTTTAGTTGAACTTGATAAATCAGTAAAAGAAATTACGACGAAGTTAGTCGAATGAGTGTGTACATATATATACATATATACACACATATATATACATATATATACACATATATATATATACATATATATACATATATGAACCCACAATGCATTAATTAGAGTGTGCATTGTGGTATCAACACGGTGTTTTGCCATTCACACACATATATACATACATATACATATAAATATATATAAATAGATAGATAGCTATACATATATGTTTATGCATATATATATACATAGATATGTATATGTATATATACATATATATGTATATATAAACACATATACGTACGTCCAAGCATACATATTTTGTGTACAAGGCATTTCTAATTTAACAAAAAATGAGACATTAAAATGTGTGTGTGTGTGTGTGTGTGTGTGTGTGTGTGTGTGTGTGTGTGTGTGTGTGTATGTGTGTGTGAGGACCAGTTTCCGCTGTTATTTGCCGAGTACATCGTCGTTTTGATGATAATGTGTACCAGGCACTCGTCGACCCTGACGTGTCCACTGACTCCTCCTTTGCGTTAATGCACTATAAAGACTTGGCTATATACTGCTGTATAGGATCGAATTGGTGCTAAAGTACAATCCTGGAAATTAAACAAACGAACAAACAAACAAACAAACCTAATGGTAAATATGTTTCAAAGTCCTCGAGATTCATAGAATGTGTTCCTGTTTTATTTAGGTTAGGAGGGTTTCGAAGCTTCGTTCATGACACGATTTTGATTTTCTTTTTTCTTGTTTGGGTACGTGACTCTACACATGCGCTTCGATGTCGTACCTTACTAAAGACTAATATATACTATGACAAGCTAACGTACATATACGGAAACATACACACACAGTTGAGGACATATAAACAAATACACACGTCCACACAGATACAGACAATACACAACACACACACATAAGGCCACATAAACAAATACACACGTCCACACAGATACAGACAATACACACCACACACACATAAGGCCACATAAACAAATACACACGCCCACACGAACACTCATAACATCACAAACACACAAGATCTCCCCCCCCCCCCCCCACACACACAAACACACACATACGGACACATACACACACGCCCACACAAGGACACATACACACACGGCCACCACAAACACACATATAAACACATACACACGCCCACACAAACACACAAACACACTCGACACCAATCAGTACCACCCACCCACTGCACGCAGCCCAGCTATCACTACCCACGCTCGACTGCCCACTCACACTAAACAACATCATTCACAGAAACACTCCACGTCCTAAATCGTCAGCCAACTGGACACCCCCGGCGCCTTCCCATCCTATAAAGCCCAATGGAAGTTCAATTACCTACATAACTGGTGCAGAAAGGAAGGGGCATGGGCTGTAGCTGTGGCTGCAAGAGGTGCTGGCTGGATGGAGGAAAATGGGCTCTGTGCCCGAAAGTCTGTGTCTGGTTGGTTGGTTGGTTGGTTGGTTGATTGGTTGGTTGGTTGGTTGGTTGGTTGGTTGGTTGGTTGGTTGGTTGGTTGGTTGGTTGGTTGGTTGGCTGGCTGTTTGTTTGTATGTGTGTGTATGTGTGTCTGCCTGTCTGCCTGCCTGTCTGTCTGTCTGTCTGTCTGTCTGTCTGCCTGCCTGCCTGCCTGCCTGCCTGCCTGCCTGCCTGCCTGCCTGCCTGCCTGCCTGCCTGCCTGCCTGCCTTCCTGCCTTCCTGCCTTCCTGCCTGTCTGTCTTTCTTTCTTTTTGTCTATCTATCTGTCTGCCTGCCTGCCTGCCTGCCTGCCTGTCTGCCTGTCTGTCTGTCTGTCTGCCTGTCTGTCTGTCTGTCTGTCTGTCTGCCTGCCTGCCTGCCTCTCTCTCTCTCTCTCTCTCTCTCTCTCTCTCTCTCTCTCTCTCTCTCTCTCTCTCTCTCCTTCTCTCTTCTTTCTCTTCTTCTTTCTCTTCTTCTTTTTCTTCTTCTTTCTCTTCTTCTTTCTCTTCTTCTTTCTCTTCTCTTTCCTCACCCTTTCCCTGTCCCTCTCTATCTCCCTACCCGCATCTCCTGTCTCCCCTTTCTCTCTCTTGATCGCGATTATTTTTTCAGATAACGTCCTATTTACAACGTCTGATGAGTTAATTGCCCCTCTGCGAATAATTGATTATTGTGTCTGTCCTTAGGACTATAGACACATATCGGCGAGGTAATTGAACCTGCATTGTTGCAATGTCACAACAAAGCCTTGTTATGCAGACCCTAATGTAACAGAATCTATAGTAATAACT
>NC_061853.1:7056039-7061039 GCF_019202785.1 Penaeus chinensis | reverse complement strand
ATTAATTTGTCTATATACTCGTCTACAGGATATATATAAAATGAAAAATCTGTTTTCAGTACAGTCCGCATCAAATTAAATCTAAGGGCCTGCATTTTAAGCAGAATAGAATAATCATTTAGCAACGGTAGTTCTGCAATAAAGCATTAACAACTATAACAATAGTTGTAGCATTAATAATAATAATAATAATAATAATAATAATAATAACAAAACAACAATGATAGCAATAATGGCCATGGTAATCATGAAGATAATAACAACAGCAACAATAATAGTAATAATAACAATGGTGATAATGATAGGTAATAATGATAATGATGATGATAGTAATAACGATAACAACAACAGTAATTATGTGGATGAAAAAATATAATATAATGATATGTATATAATGATGATAATGATAATGATAATAATAGTGATAACAATAAATGATGATAATTCTAACAACAATAATATCAATGATAATAATGACAACAGTAACAATAATAACTATAATTACTATTAATATTTATGCAGATAATGATGATAATAACAATTATAATAATAATGATAATGTATGTGTGTGTGTGTGTGTGTGTGTGTGTGTGTGTGTGTGTGTGTGTGTGTGTGTCTGTGTGTGTCTGTGTGTGTCTGTGTGTGTGTGTGTGCGCGCGCGCGCGCGCGTGCGTGTGTATGTATGTATGTATATGTATATGTATATACATATATATAATACATATACATATATATATATATATATATATGAGTATTTACATACATATATATACACAAAATATATATGTGTATGTATATGCATTCATATATATATATATATAAAATATGTATTCGTATATCTATATATATATAAAATATGTATTCGTATATCTATATATATATAATATATGATATATATATATATATAAGTATTTACACACACACACATACACACACAGACACAGACACAGACACAGACACACACACACACACATACACATACATACACACACAAACACACACACACACACACACACACATATATATACATATATACATATATACATATATATATAAATATATATATATATATATATATATATATATATATATACATACATACATATATAAACACACACACACACACACATATACATATATGGATATATACACATACATATATATACATATATATACATATATATACATATATACATCCACATACTTACATATATTTATATAAATTTGTATATATATGTACATATGTATGTATGTATATATATATATGTATATATATATATATAAATGGATGGTTGCATGGATGGACAGATATGTAAAGTTTTAGGTTATGTTTATGTTTGAATTTTTGAAGATGTTTATGTTTGAATGTTTATGTTTGAAAATGTTTATGTTTTTTACACTATGTTTATGTTTGAAAGTATAATACGTATTTGTGTACTTATGAATGTGAGTGTGTGTATGCGTATATGCTGTCACTCTGTATATAGGCATGCATGCGCATTTATCTCATAGAACAGTGATCAGCTTCCTCTTAAAAACATAATACATAAAAATAAGATTAAAAGAGCATTGGAAGCCAAAATTATAGACAACGTAACAGGTTCTCCGACTTAACAACACGGAAAATGTATCGAGAAATGTCCATATTTTCATACGATGGGGAAAGATTCTATCAAAATCAATTTCCACCGATTGCGCACTATGTATCTCTAAGAAAAGAGATAAAGAGAAAGAGAAAGAGAAAGAGGGAGAGAGAGAGAGAGAGGGAGGGAGAGAGGGAGAGAGAGAGAGAGGGAGAAAGAGGGAGGGAGAGAGAGAGAGAGAGAGAGAGAGAGAGAGAGAGAGAGAGAGAGAGAGAGAGAGAGAGAGAAAAGGAGAGAGAGAATGAGAGAAAGAAAAAGAGAAAGAGAGAGAGAGTGAGAAAAAGAGAGAGAGAAAGAGACAGACAGACAGAGAGAGAGAGAGAGAGAGAGAGAGAGAGAGAGAGAGAGAGAGAGAGAGAGAGAGAGAGAGAGAGACAGAGAGAGAGAGAGAGAGAGACAGAGAGAGAACCGACAGAAACAGACAGACAAACAGAAATCAGCATGCAACCAAACAGGACCAAGCAAAGGGGCGAACAAGGTCACACGGGGAATTTACATCATAGGAAAGGTCATGCGAACCAGACAGACAGACGGACTTTGATGATGAATATTTTGACAGCTAGATCTAAGGGCCGGAGACACACAGGAGGTCGAAATCCTGGACCTCACTCGCCATGTAAATGTAAAAAAAAAATGTAGAAAAGGGGAGGAAGAGAAACGGAAACAAAGAAAAATTATACATATTAGGAAAGAGGGGGGGAGGGAGGGAGGGAGAGAGAAAGGGGGGGGGGAAGAAGCGCGTGAAGGAGGGAGAGAGAGAAAAAAAGGAAAAGAGGAAGAGAGAGAGAGAGAGAGAGAGAGAGCAAGAGAGAGAGAGAGAAGAGAGAGAGAGAGAGAGAGAGAGAGAGAGAGAGAGAGAGAGAGAGAGAGAGAGAGAGAGAGAGAGAGAGAGAGAGAGGGAGGGGGAGGGAGGGAGGAGAGAGAGAGAGAGAGAGAGAGAGAGAGGGGGGGGGGAAGGGAGGGAGGGAGGGAGGGATTTCATAAAAGCCATGTTAACTTGCAATATCAACTTGTAAGTCATACGTAAAAAAACATCAAAGGTGAAGTGAAGCGTTTCCCAAGCACAAAACCGGTTTTTTTTTTTTTTCAAATGTCAATCATTACATCATTACCCTTTCAAAAAAAAAAAAAAAAAAAAAAAAAAAAAAAAAAAAAAAAAGCATTAATCTAAATAAATGTGCTTAATTAAACAAAAAGGATGAAAAAGTATTATCAAATATATTTCTGCAATGTTGCGTGCTTTTTTCCTTCAGAATATCATAAGATAAAAAAAAAGTTATTCATAATGTTATATTATTATAATTACATTAATCACTAATGTTATCAGAATTGGAATAATCCTAACCATTATCATTATCATTACTTTTATCATCTTTATCATTATTACCACTATTACTACTGTCATTATCATTATCATTCTTATAATTATTGTTATTGTTACTATCATTACTATTACTATTAATATAATTTTTAGTAGTAATTATTACTAGCTTCACTATAACCAATATCGATGTTGTTTTAAGAAATATCGATACATACATATATACATACATGTTATATATATATATATATATATATATATATATATATATATATATATATACATGTATATATATACATATATGTATATATATACACATAAATATATGTATATATATACATGTATATGGGTATATATATATATATATATATATATATATATATTATATATATATATATATGCGTGTACACACACACAGACACAGACACACACCATACACCATCCCGGCACCTACCAGGAACGCTCATGAGTGGACTTCGTTAAGAAAGCAGCCAAAAGACCTAGAAGTCCAGCCAGAGTACCAACCACGCATCGTCGCTTCGGTCGAATAACATTTCCAAGTCTGGAGGAAGACTCGAGATATTCCTTCAGGAACTGGTAGGAGTGCTAATCTCTCTCTCTCTCTCTCTCTCTCTCTCTCTCTCTCTCTCTCTCTCTCTCTCTCTCTCTCTCTCTCTCTCTCTCTCTCTGTGCGTGTGCATGTGTGTGTGTGCGTGTGTGTGTGCTAGAAAACTACGGGATGGTGATTGGTAAGGAAGGCGCCCTCATCAAGTGCTGAAAACAAAACAAAACAAAGAACACGGTCATCACTCCCGAATCCCCTAGTCTGATCCTCATCGTCGTCAAGAGTGCTGTCTCGACGGCTAAGAAGGATCCTGTGGAATTAGCCGAAGAAGCACTATGTACGGACGCGTTTCTTCCCGCTCAGGATCCTTCCGCGAATCCGAGTTTGCGATTGTTGAAGAAAGGCGAAGACGAAGACGACGAAATGCTGAGTGAAGTTACACGTCCATCCCCACTAATGCTCGCCCAGGGACCCGCCGACGACGTGAAGACAAGACTGTGGCGTAGTGAAGTAAAGTACGTCAGGAGAGACGCGAAAAAAGACTCGTTCCCGGTCGTCATCCTGCCGGAGATTACAGAAACTGCAAAAAACACGGACAGAATCTCGATTTAATCACACAGTAGAGAAGTATGGCGATCCTACTAAACTCCCGAGATCAAAGAAGGGATTCTGGTCAACCGCATCAAGGAGCAATCACGAGCTACCGTAAACGCTGATCAAGCAGTAGAATACTAACGAGTACCCTGCTTGCGCCCATCAGAATGGATCATCAGAAGAGCGCCTGGAGTCACAGACGCGCAATGCCCTTCCGACGGAGGACAAGTTCCGAGCCAGGTGGCGCGTGCCCCCTCCGGCGCCGGTCAACGAGGGCCCCAGAGAAGCTATGCGAGGAGAGGAGTCAAGCGCATGAGATAACACGGACAGGCCACTTGCACTCCTGAACAACACTCCGAGTCATGCTGCAGATGAAGCCGAAAGTACCATCAGCGCACGCACCGTTGCAAAGGGCGCTGCTTGCAATAAGCATCCTCGACCAATTGTATATGTATAGCAATATATGTACGACCAAATGGGTGTATAGATGGGAATATGCGACATACTCACGGCTCTAGGAGGAACGTGAACACCAAACACAATGGAAATGCAGAATGAATGCGTGCAGGTAACACAAAACACAAAACACAGGGCACGAGGGCATTTTTCTTGTTTCGTATCATCAATGTCTTCAATGACGATTAAGTAAATTAAAATATATATACATATAAATATACATGTACATACACAGATATCAACACCGAAGTCCACTACTATATTCCTTAAACGCACAACGAACTTCCTTATCCACACAAGCGAAGCTGAACTCCTTACTTTTCGAATGTCCGGAGCCTCGACGTTAGAAGGTGTTGTGCGGAGGGAGGGAGGGAGACTTTTCGAACTCTCGCGGGCTCCTCCAGCTCCTGCAGGAGGTACA
>NC_061853.1:7036039-7051039 GCF_019202785.1 Penaeus chinensis | reverse complement strand
TATAAAAAGCTTGCCAGTTTTGATGTAAAATCCCTCTTAACCAATGTACCCACAAACGGAGCAGTCGAGAGGGTCACCAGCTCCATGGCAGGTGCAGAACTTCCACTGCCGAGACATCACTTCGTTCGCCTGGTGAAGTTATGCGTGGACTTAGGCTACTTTGAATTTGCTGGGGAAGAATACCAGCCATGGGCTCCCCCCTGAACGCAGTCATGGCCTGCCTGTTCATGGAGACGCTGGAGAGGGATAATTACAAGGATATAATCGGCAGGCATTCAACTTGACTTCGATACGTAGATGATGTCCTCGTCATTGTCCCCAGAAGGTCGTGCTTACAACATATACTGACGCGACTTAACTCCGTCCACGAGAAAATCCAGTTCACCGTGGAGGAGGAAGAGGATCAGAAATTACCTTTCCTGGACACTCTGATTCATCGGGGAGACGACGGCCTACGTTTCTCTGTATACAGAAAGCCTACCAATAAAAATGATTATATCCATTACTACTCCACCCACAGCAACAAAACAAAATCTGGCGTTGTAATCGGCTTCTTCCTCAGAGCACTGAGGATCTGCAGCCCCGAATTTCTTGAGGATGAGGTTGCCTTTATGATTAATTCCTTTATCAATCATAAATACCCCAGAGGCTTCCTACTAAACCTCAGAAAGAAGGCGGAGAGTATACTCACAAAGCCAAACCCTGCACCTTCTTCTAATGATTTTCTCGTATTACCGCCGTATAACATTTCCCAGACGATTAGCAGATACTTTGGCAATACTGTGGAAATCGCCAGCACATCCGGGAAAAAGATACATGACATGATACGGGACAAGAAGCAGCTCGAAAGCAACCCTAACAGTGCTGTATATCGCATACCCTGCAGCAGATGCGATACAGCATACTTTGGCGAAACAGGCCGAGGTTTCAGCACCAGGATCAGCGAACATCGAGCTGACATCCGTCACCATAGGACTTCCAACGCCATGGTGGTACATATAGATGAAGCTGGACATCTACCCAATTGGAAGGAAGCAAAAATAGTCCATGGAGGACTGAACAAAAAGAAAAAGGAAAGTTATGGAAGCTGCTTACATCGCAACGGAGAATAACATCAACGCAGCGTCGGGTAGATTCAAACTATCCAAGGTCGCGGCAGCAATCATACGGACAAGTGGGAGGTCACAGTCGTCAGGTGGTTCGTCAGCTCATGTCTGATATATATACTCTGTATTTCCCTTGATGTATGTATTTTTGACGAATATAGAATCGAAACCGGTCAAATACATCTCTTGTATTGAGAAGATATTAATTCTCATTCATACCTTTTCTACATTTGTCAACATGAATGCGGTTCATATATATATATATATATATATATATATATATATATATATAAATATATATATATGTATATATATATACAGTACATATATATATATATACAGTACATATATATATATATATATATATATATATACATATATGTATGTATATATACTGTACATATATATACAATATATATATACACACACTATATTTATATAAATGTTTATATATTTGTGTATATATATAGATATATATACATACATACATATATATATGTATGCATTTTTATGTATATATATGTATATGTATGTATATGTATGTATATGTATATGTATATGTATATGTATATGTATATGTATATGTATATGTATATGTATATGTATATGTATATGTATACATATATGTATATATATATCCTTAAATAAATCGAGAAAAAATTGTATTTAGTAATTGGAAATGCATTATTTCCCCGGCCTGATTACATTCTCCGACAAGGCAGGTCTGCAACGCGCATGAGATCAATGTCCTTCACGGAAATCAGTGAATGCCGATCAATGATCCTGATACTTAATGTGAGGATCGTTAATTAAAAGACAAGAGGGAGGAAAAAAAAGCGAGAAAAATAAAAAAGATAAAAAGGTATGAAAAAATGAAAAACAAAGCACGCGCCGTTGTGTTTTTGTATGTATGTGTGCGTGTGTGTGCATTTGTGTGTGTGTGTTCATGTGTGAACATTTATGTGTGTGTGTGTGTGTGCGGGTGCATGCATGTGCGTGTGTGTGTGTCTGCAAAAGCACATACACTAAGAATAGAGATTTCCACCATGAAAACAGTGAAGACTAAATTAGTAGAGAGATGCGTAGATAGATGCATAACAATATGTACAACTATATCATCACATAAACAAACAGATGTATTACGAGAGAGAGAAAAGGAACTTAAACAGAAGTCGCAGTTCATGCATCGGTGGCTGCGAATTGGAAATCCATTATTCCAGACAATTTAAATGTGCAACAAAACAAGAGAAGGCAATTTACTACTGATGGTGTCCGCGATAAAAGGGAAACATACGGGCCAAGTAAGTGAAAATGAACGTTAAGAAAAGGAGAGAGAGAGAGAGAGAGAGAGAGAGAGAGAGAGAGAGAGAGAGAGAGAGAGAGAGAGAGAGAGAGAGAGAGAGAGAGAGAGAGAGAGAGGGAGGGAGTGAGTGAGTCAGAGAAAGAGAGAGGGAGGGGGTGAGAGAAAGAGAGAGAGATAAAGAAATAGATAGATAGATAGAGAAAGAGAGAGAGAGAGAGAGAGAGAGAGAGAGAGAGATAGAAGCAGCAAATTAACTACATTATAAAAACTACCTAATACTTCAACAAAAAGATATTAATGACAGATTCGCTAAGTTATTCGTTTGACAATGAAAATTAATGGTGGGTGTGGTTTGATGTCAAGAAACATGTGAAATATGATTTCTCTCTCTCTCTCTCTCTCTCTCTCTCTCTCTCTCTCTCTCTCTCTCTCTCTCTCTTTCTCTCTTGCATGCCAAGTTTTTTCTTTCTTTTGTTTTGTTTTCTTCTTCTCCTTCCTTTTTTTCCTCTTCTGCTTATATCATAATTATCATCACAATCATCATCACTGGTTTCATTATCATTACTATTATTACTATTACCATTATCTTTATCATTGCCATAATCATTCTCATTCTTAATAGAATTATTATCATGTTTATTATCGTTATTATCATTATTTTGTAATCATTATTATAATTACTATAATTAATGTTGTTCCTATCATCAGAGCAACACTATCATTATTATCATTATTACTATTATAATTATTATAACTATTTTCATTATCATTATCATAACTATTATTATCATCATCATTAGTATCATTATCATCATTACCGTCATAGTTATTATCATTATTATATCTGTTTACACTAAAGACGGTTAATTTTCCAACGTTATGCGTAAGAAAAGGATAAAATGAAAGGAAGGAAGCAGAAAGATAATAACAGTTGCCTTTCCTGAAAATTCTGCGTCCGTGTGTGTAACTGTGTGTGTGCGTGTGTGTGTGTGTGTGTGTGTGTGTGTGTGTGTGTGTGTGTGCGTGCGTGTGTTTGTGTGTGTGTGTGTGTGTGTGTGTGTGCGTGCGTGTTTGTGTGTGTGTGTTTGCGTGCGTGCGTGCGTGCGTGCGTGCGTACGTACGAGCATGCGTGTGTGTTGAGTATTCACGAATGACAATTCGCCTACATAGCGTTGTATGTATTTCTACATGTCGCCCATAGATGGTGCAGTATCCACTGTGTCAGGAGCGAAAGACCGAGCAAGGGAGAGGGAAAAAGAAGAGAGGAAGTGGTAGAGGAAGAGGAGGAGAATAAAGGGAAGAGGGGGAGATCAAGGAGACAGGAGGGGGCAGTATGATTATTATAAATTACCTTTTGAAAGGGAAGTGATCGGGTATGGGTTGTTACGTTGCCCATCACCTGATCAGTATCCGTCTACCCGACTGTATGTGTGTGTGTGTGTGTGCGTGTGTGTGTGTGTGTGTGTGTGTGTGTGTGTGTGTGTGTGTGTGTGTGTGTGTGTGTGTGTGTGTGTGCGTGCGTGCGTGCGTGCGTGCGTGTGTGTGTGTGTGTGTGTGTGTGTGTCTGTGTGTGACGCAAGAATAAAATCGCGAAAGAGGTACAAGAAACTCGCCTCATATTTCTTTGTCTTTGAACACACACACACACACACACACACACACACACACACACACACATGAGAGAAAGGAATACACAGACAACCACTTACTAAGAGATGTTCCCCTGAATAATAATGATATTAATGTTAATAATATGGACAATAAAAACTAACAAACATTGACCATCTACCCATCAACATAAGCCCCCTCCTCCTTGTTTCCCTCTCCCTCATCATCCCCCCCCCCCTCTCTCCCCTACCCTTCCCACTCCTCTCCACTTTCTTGCCCCCCTCTTTCTGAGGACACAACGCGCCATCTGTCGGAGAAGTGCAGAAGCATAATCCAGGCTGTAAGTGTAGGTGAATTTTCAAAAGCGATTGTGTATACATGCATACGTATATGAATCTTGGAAGTATACAGTGCATACATACTTTACAAAACTATCAAACACGATGCAACCCACTGTTTACTTTATCAAAATAGATATTTCGCCGATACGCATATCAGTATTATATTGTTGAATAAGATAAGGTCGGTACGACGCCTATTGATATACTAAATAATGATTTGTAAATATCCTACGTAAATTTCGTACTGCAATGTGCATTTCGTTGACAAATAATGGAAACTCGTTTGCATAATGTGTTGTAATGTTGGTTAAAAAGTGTAGGTCATTTGCAAGAAGTTTAAAGGAATAATTACGTAGGAATAAAACGCAATTCTATTGAATACATTTATGAGAGGGATTGAATATGACAATACAATATGACCAGCAACAGAATCAATTTATACTAAAGCATCCAACCTTTTAAAATATAAATGGCACAACACTCCATATAATACAAATGCATATTTACAAAGCAATACTTCAAATGTGGGTTACTGTTTCTTTACCTGCGTAGTATAAATCTCAGGTATCAAGCATTTGGGAGAATATGCAAATATGAGAATAAGACAGACTTGTATTCTGCACACGTGTGGGTATTTTGGTTATCCGTGCATATTGATTGCAGTACAATTAAACAGTCAATTTCTATCTAAGGAAACTGCCGTAAATGGAGCCACACAGTAAGTTAAACCCTGTACACATCTTAGCTTAAAGATACATACGCAATGATATAAACTTTAACAATAATAATAACATAGATAAAATACAGTATAATAAATAATACTACTAATAATAACCTAAACAGCTTCAGTACAAATCATGGCAATCATAACCCTATAAACTTTAACAATAATAATTAACACGAATAAAAAAATAATAATAATGAAAAAAAAAAAGAATAGTACTACCAATAACTTCAGGAGCCTCAGTACAAATCATGACAATCTTTAGATGTTGTTATAGCAGAATTATTCCGGAAAGAAACCACGCAGTTACCATAAGAGACGCAGAGACAAGCCATATGGCTACCGAGTGACTTGTTTACGCATTACAAGTGGACGTTCAGCGTGGATGGCTTGTTATGGGGTCTTTAATAGCGTGGTTATCAGGGGCTCCCTTTTCGCCGGTAACATGCCTTGCCTTTTTGAATGACAGGGCCTTTAAATATGGCTAAGAGGACACCTAGGTTACATTTGCTGGACACGGAAGCGAAGGTGGAGGTCGAGGTGGAGGCGGTGGAGGTGGAGGTGGAGGCGGTGGAGGTGGAAGAGGAGGTGACCTGAGAACGAGAATGAGGACGAGGTCAAGTAGAAGACGACGAAGATAGGGCTTACGAAAAGAAAGTGAAGAGAAGATGGTTAATGGTAGTAGTGAAAACAGACAGACAGTATGCTGAGATATGTATTATGATTATGATAGTGATGATAAGAAAGGGGACTATGATAATGACACCTAATAATGGCAATATTGATATAATGATAAAAGTATATATAATCATGACAACGGTAACTTGTTAACAAATGTGTATCTATCTATCTCTCTATCTGTTTATATATATATGTATATATATATATATCCTTTCTCTATCTTTGACCACCTATCTACCCTGTCTATATATCTATCTCTCTATATATCTACATATTTATCTATCTATATAAATATCTCCCTATCGGCTACATATTTTACTAATGTGTGATAATGTTCTCATGATCATTGGAGCTAACAGTAAAATGATTCGAGTCATATACAGTGAAAGCAAAAGAAGTGAAAAAAAAAACTACGCATGCTTGCAGATGTGCTGTGAGGGCGCGGCGTAGGTGGACTGTGTGTGCGGCTGTGTATTTACACTGGCAGGTCAGGTCGGGGCCACAAACGGGACAGTGAACGCCTCATACACGCCAGGCGAGTGAAAGTAGAAGGATTGATGACCAAGAGAGTCGTCATAGCGTATGAGGGGGAGGTAATCCCGAAACGTATGAAAATGGTAGAGGGTATGGCACTCTTTAGGTTAGCCGTCTTTTATACCCCTGACCCCGTTTTGCTCTAATTGTTCAAAGTGCCGATACTGCGTTGTTCCTTACGAAAACTCCGAATGCGCAGATAAGATTTCTGAAGGCAAAAGTACTTTACAGAAACGCAAGGCAACCCTCTCTGAGTATCTTCACTCCTTCAGGAAGGCAGAACTGATGTTCGTTATGCAAAGGATACATGATACACATATGACAAATCTAATATTACCAATCCCTCTACAAGAGGACTTGGTATTTACATTAAGATACCTAATCCATCAAAAGCAATCGATGAAAACACATGTGATGAATTTCTTGGTGTTAAAATATTTCTTGATGGTAAAACGATCACCATCATTAATGTATATAACCCACATGATAGTGAAGTGGTACCTAGTATAGTACAGTGTGGGGATTTTAATGCTCGTCCTCCTTGCCTGGGCTTTGAGGGAAGCACCAATGGCAAAAATGGTAAGGTCTATTATGACTATCTCCAAATGATAAGTGACCCCATACACCTATCATGGCCTTTAGGAAAGATTCATTACCTAGGAGGCAAATTACGTTATAGTTCTCTATACAATCAGCACACACTTCTGAGCTCTGCGAAAGTCATCCCATTCTGAGTCAGTGACCATTGGGCATCAAGTATAACCCTCCCATTTTGCAAAGAAGCCTACCCCAACCACGCCTTCGATATCATCTTGCTACTAAACGTCTTGATGAGCTTATCATCTTATAAGGATTGGCTCCTGGTATGAAGACTTTACTCCTATCAACCCTTGATCATTTTCAACAATCATCAAGTTGGTTATATCATTAACCAACCCCAGAAACCCCGTCAAACATGTCTCCACCCTCCATAAGCAAACGAGCATGTCACATGAACAAAGATCATGATAGAAAGCTACTTAGAAAACTCATGCAGTCTACAGTAAATAAGCTAAAGCACTTAGGAAGAAACCCCTACTTAGCTAAGGACCTTGTATTCTTTAGTAAAAAGCTTAAGGATGTAATAACTCAAAAGCGAGAAGAGATATTGTATGCCTGGAAAGAATCGATTGGCCCCACAACTTCCATGAGTAATGTGTGAAGGGAAATCAACTAGATTAAATACAATGTAACTCCCCACTCTCATCCAGACAGTGTAGCTTTGTCTCTTCAGTAAATTCTGTGAAAATCCCTCTCTCGACAATCTTTCATCCGTATGCGGGTGTTCCTATAAGTTAAAACACAAAAATTAAATTGATTATCACTGCCAACTTTTAGATGAGACTGATGCACTATTCACAAGTCATGAACTTCTTGCAGCCATTAAGACTAGTAACTCCTTTGCACCACGGGATGATGGTTCAAAGTTTGGGCTTCCCATGAATTCAGAACCAACTAAGTACATTTACAAATCTCATAAACTGCCATACATTCCAAGGTAAACGTGGTGATTGCTCCCCACCACATAAGTGAGGTACCTCCCTAAGAGTCCTAAGGTTGTATATATCCCTTGTTAGATCCACGATAGCCTATGTAAGCCCGGTTCTTAGTATGTTACCAAAAGATGGCCTTAATCCCCTTGAAGTCTTATAGAACATGGCCATGAGAATCATTCTTGGCAACCCAATGACTACCAAAGTTCTTGTCATGAGGAAAGAGCTAGACCTCCCATCAATTCATAGTCGTATCACCCAGGACAACACCATACTCGGCATCAAACTTCAGCTTCAATCCAGACCACAAATTTCCCTTCCTTTGTTTAAAGTTATAGAGTTAGGCATGCCCGACGCCCTCGATGCTCCAATCTGATGCAGTCAAACTTAGATTGGAAAGCCAAAACTGCCCAAGCTATTCTCAATTTTAACATCCCATAATCAACACTTATTGCACCGTGGCATAGATCCCATGTATATATTCATATTGATAATTCAAAGGACCTGAATCCATGACTTCAGTAACAGAATCAAAAGGCCACTACCTGAAATATATAAATAAAATTCTCCATCCCCCTCATGGTACCCCCTCACAACAACAAAGACGACATTGATAATACTAATAATAACCAACAATAACAATAAAAGTACTTGAACTTAACCCCAGCAAATCGTACCCTACCAAGCCTGGAAATATATGTTCGGGATAAACGACAAAAGCTGAAGTGGGTGGAAATTAACCCTAATAAAGAACTAAGGGACAGTATCTCTCGGGGAGGGGAAAACTACGTGAAGAAGAGGAGGAGGAGGATTAAAACGAAGAGGAAGAAGAAGAGGATAAAAGTAAGGAGATAACTGAGGAGGGCAAAGAAAATGAAGGATTTGGAAAAGCAAAGAATCCCTGAGAAGGAGATGATGGAGAAAGAGAAGGAGGAGGAAAATTGAAAAGAACGCAAAGAGAAAGAAAAAAAGAATTTGAATAATTGAGGAAACAAATAAAATGTACGACTGGGGAAACAAATATATTAGAGAAAGATAAGAAAAACAAGGAAAGTTGAAAGAAAACAAAAATAAAAAAAATGAATAGTTGAGGAATCAAATAAAACTGACAAACAATAACCTTAAAAAAGGAGAAGACAAAGAAAGAGGAGGAGAAGGAAGAAGAAGAGAAGACAAAAAGAGAAAAAAAAGTGAATAATGAAGCAAAGAAAATACAAAGAAAAAGAGGAAGACAAAGGATAGTAGAAGGAATACGATAAATAAAGGAAACAAAGAAGGAAAAAGGGGTGATATGAATGAGAAATGGATATGAATGAATGGGAAATGGAAGCGATATGTAATAGAGAAAGACGTGCACAAGCATACGTAAAGACACAGACGTACATGGAGATACGGAATACATCACATATTTAATTAATTCGTTCACTCCCCGTCTCCCTTACGTAACATATGGTTATACATATATCTTATACGTGATCTGCTGGCAGGACGATTGGTTGGTCTGTATTTAACGCATCTTATATCCGGATTGATTATCGTAGTAAGGAAAAAAAATAGTAAGAGGAGGGATGGTGACGATGACGATGATGACGATGACGATGACGAGTGTAATAATGGTGGTAATGGTAATGGTTATGGAAATGATAATATCAAGTAACAAGTAGAAGAAGAAAAGAAGATAGTTTTAACAGCAGAACTAAAAGAACAAATACAGTAGGAACAACAGTATATACGATATTAGAAAATCGAAAAAAAAATAGTGTTCGCAAAGATAATACAGAAAATCTATCGAAACACCGAAAATAAATATCTCGTTTCCTCTATCAACGGAGCATAAGGTCCAAACCGAATCGTAACTCTTCATTAGCAAAAGTTGTTCGTTTTCATCGTAGGAAGCTGCCCGTATTTTATGCCTTTCCGTAGCAGGGAGAGAGTCCATTGTACCCCAAGATCCCTCATTCTCCTCCGGTTGGCAAAGCACCAGACTAGGTACAGGGAGAAACACATGTTACCCGTTTCTTTTGTGAGGCGACGGGACCTTCCTTCGTGAAAAGTATGGTGCTCTTATTTTTAATATATAGGTACATATAACTGCTTGCTAGGTGTAAGGACACGTGTGTGTGTGTGTGTGTGTGTGTGTGTGTGTGTGTGTGTGTGTGTGTGTGTGTGTGTGTGTGTGTGTGTGTTTGTTTGTTTGTTGTGTATGCATCTTTGTCACTGTATATATAGAGATAGATAGAGAGATAGATAGATAGAGTTATGCGTGTGTGTATGTGTGTGTGTGTGTGTGCGTGTGTGTGTGTGTGTGTGTGTGTGTGTGTGTGTGTGTGTGTGTGTGTGTGTGTGTGTGTGTGTGTGTGTGTGTGTGTGTGCGTGTGTGTTTGTTTGTTGTGTATGCATCTTTGTCACTGTATATATTTATAGCGATAGATAGATAGAGAGATAGATAGATAGAATTATGCGTGTGTGTATGTGTGTGTGTATGTGTGTGTGCGTGTGTGTGTGTGTGTGTGTGTGTGTGTGTGTGTGTGTGTGTGTATGTGTGTGTGTGTTTGTATGTGTGTGTGTATGTGTATACATATATATATACATATATACATTGTCTTTATATATATAGATAGATAGATACAAATATATATATACACACGTGCACAAACACACACACACATACACACACACACACACACACACACACACACATATATATTATATATACACACACATGCACACATAGATATATATGTATATGTATATATATACATATATTCACACACATATAAATTACACACACACACACACACACACACACACACACACACACACACACACACACACACACACACACACACACACACACACATACATATATATATATATGCACTCATACACATATACATATGTATATGTATATATACATATATATGTATGTATATATGTATATACATATATATGTATACACAATGTTAGATCTTATCTATAATTGCGTATATAATTATACATACGCAAATACCCTTATACTCCATCCATCGGCGCCCCGTGTCCATAGCACATAAACCTTCCGTAAAACATATAATTTTCTCCTGACGGGTAAACGCAATTACTGCTTCCCTTACATCCCCCCCCCCCCCCCCTTCCTCGATGCAAGAATGTAGGTCTTTGATAGAGATCTGAGAGCGACGGTAATTTGCACGCATTTAAATGACCCTCGCTCTCAGAGGCTGAAACGTGTGAGGCATGAGTTTGCTAATGGTCTTCGTCACATCGCTAAAATTCCTCTGCATATGCCATATATATACACATATGAATGTTTTCGTTTCGTTCTTCGTAGTTGAGATACGTATATGTATATTTGTATGCGTACGCAATATATATATATAAATACATATATATATATATTCATATATATTATATAAGAGATTTTGAACTATGAGATAATAGTAGAAATATCAATGATACATTAAATTCTCTAGGTTTAAACTATCAGCAATGTGAGAATAAATATAACTATAATAAATATAATATAACTATAATACAAATAATATATATCAATATATAACTTGATTTTTAACATATAATATAACATATAATATAACTATGATACATATGATATATAAAAATATATAACTTGATTTTTCACATTGCCTAAATGAATAAAGGAGTTGAAAGTAACGTTAAAAAATGTATTGATGACTAGCAAAAAATTGTATAAATTCTATGATTTGAATCAGGCAACAACAGCAAAATGACTATAAATATCAGATATTAAGGCACATTAAGTGTAAATCACAATAATTTATAAGAACAGGAAGTGATTTAGGGAACCAAAAATGATTTAGACAAAGCGTCATCCCAGTGAGATCCAGTTACATACATTTTAATATAAAATTGAGATTAAAGGTTCAGACGGATAAATCTTAGGATTAAAGACGTGTATGTAAGTCTGAGACACAAAAGAACCCTAAATTATTTGTAACCATCCTAAAAATGCGTAAAAAGCTGGAAAAGAGCGCAGAAGAGAGACGCGCGTGTTCCCCAGTCAAGACAATGAAGAACTGGGTCGTTTTCTGTTGTTCGTATGCATATACACACATAAAAGACCTAAAGCATCAGCGGCGCACTTGATGCTCCCTGTTCTATTAATGCACTTATAATTGGGAGGAAATTCCGGTTCCTAGGCTCCGCTGCCGACGGAAGAGGCACATTGACAAGGGAATATTATCTCTGCAGAGGAGTTTCGTGTAAGCAGGTCCGTAATTAATGGTTGTTTCTATGAGTTTTAGGCTTCTCATTATAACTATTGGTTAGGGACGTGTGCAGATTTCTTCCCTTATTTGCCAATTGCAAGAGGTTTTCCACCCGGGAGAGGATGGATATGCAGGGATACAGGTCTCAGCTTAAAAAAAGAAAGAAAAAAAGTATTGTGTGGATGATAGACTTCTGAGTATTTACATAAGGTACAGGTTTTGCATCTGCCGACAGTGACGCCCATATTCCTTCCTCATTTGCTGATAGAGGGAACAAATTCACAGCCTTAATGAGTCCCTAGGGTATGACCCCCCCCTCCCCCCAACTCGGAACACCCAGGCATGCAATAAGGCAAGCAAACTCCTGTTAACTTCTCTCTCGGAGATTGATCAGGTCGGTCTCAAACTAGCGCTGTCAACTTCCTGTGCAGAAACGGTATCGATTTTAACACGGGTTCTGAGGCACTGAACATTTTAATTGCCAATTTATTTCACCAACTGCATTGTTAGTTCATGTTTGTTACTATTTTATTACTGTTGCGGTAATCATATAGTAATACTATAAAAATAACATTTTCATTTTTGTTAGGGTAGAATCAAGGTACAGTTGTTGAACCCAAAAATTGAATTGATTTTTTTTCCAAGAGTATTTGACGGTTGTTAATGGAAAGGAACTCTTCACTATCAAAAATAAATAAGGGAGATAACAATAATGAGTAAATTATATAAATAATTATGTATATACATATATCTGATATCTCACAGCGCACTCGCATTGGTTAAACGTGATAAGATCATTAGCTTCGCCCACCTCTTTTTATCTAGTCAGTATCTGCGATATTTAAAGTTAAATGTTTTTCAGTGAATTTTCTTTGAAAATAGTAGAGTAATACAAATGGAAGAAAAACAAAAAGGAAACCAAGAATATATATATGTATATATGTGTGTGTGTGTGTGTGTGTGTGTGTGTGTGTGTGTGTGTGTAATACTTGCAATGAATAAAGGCAAAGAGGCGGGGCTTAGCTCGGAAGTTGCCAAACAGGATTTTCATCATCAACTGAACATTTCTTCCCCATACGAAATTAATCAGTCATAGCAAATCACTTTTTAAGTAAGTTTTGAGTGCGATTTATTTCTATCATTCAACCAATTTATAAAATCAAATTATTAACCGTAATAAGACACGGTGGCAAATTGAAATAACTTTCAGATATCGTAGAATTAGTATTATTGCCTGTAACGTGATACTGCTAGTACTATCATCACTAATAGTCATAGTTGAGCATTATTTGCTATATTCACACTATAACTAAACTAATTACCCAGAAATTAACATTTTATCGAAATGTTACTCTAAATCATGTTATCCTATTGTTAAAGATTTTCTTCCGTATCTTCAGAACTTAAGTGGAACGAGAATGCGAGAAGATTTAAGAGTCCTTTCCAGTCACTACTTCTAACTATATTTGTAGATAGATAGACTGATTGATGGGTGGTTTGAAAGATATATTAATTTATATGTACACACACACACACACACACACACACACACACACACACACACACACACACACACACACACACACAGACACACACACACACACACACGCACACACACACATTTGTGTATGTATATCATATACATTATATATACACACATACATACATACATGTATATATATACACATACATTATACATGCACACACATACATATATATATACATATACATATATACATATGCATATATATACACATCTGTATATATATACATACATATGTAAATATGATATTATATATATATACCACACGACCCACTAAAAGGAGTATACAACTAGCATCTACCTAACTCCATAGACATTACCTATCAACTCATATATGAGTAATGTTAGCGAGGTATAATTACTCATCTATGAGTAGATAGGTAATGTGTGTGTGTGTGGGTGTGTATGTGTGAGTGCAAATACTGTGTATATAAGTGTGTATATATATAAATATATATACATACATATATATACATATATATAACATATATATGTATATATGTGTGTATATATACATATATATATAGTTATAAATATGTATATATATATTTATATATATATGTGTGTGTGTGTGTGTGTGTGTGTGTGTGTGTGTGTGTGTGTGTGTGTGTGTGTGTGTGTGTGTGTGTGTGTGTGTGTGTGTGGTGTGTGTGTGTGTGTGTATTCATATATATATATGTGTGTGTGTGTGTGTGTGTGTGTGTGTGTGTGTGTGTGTGTGTGTGTGTGTGTGTGTGTGTGTTGTTTTCCTTCTTGTTTTTTTTACTTTTTTACATATTACATATCCATTCTTACGTATGCACCTAACTATCTATCTACTTATTTACCAATCTCTCTATCTAACTGTCTGTTATGTATGTAATATCTACCTCTCTATTTATCTGTTTTGCTCTCTGTATCTCTCTCTCTCTCTCTCTCTCTCTCTCTCTCTCTCTCACTCTCTCTCTCTTACTCTCACTCTCTCTCACTCTCACTCTCACTCTCACTCTCACTCTCACTCTCTCTCTCCCTCTCTCTCTCTCTCTCTCTCTCTCTCTCTCTCTCTCTCTCTCTCTCTCTCTCTCTCTCTCTCTCTCTCTCTCACTCTCTCTCTCTCTCTCTCACTCTCTCACTCTCTCTCTCTCTCTCTCTCTCTCTCTCTCTCTCTCTCTCTCTCTCTCTCTCTCTCTCTCTCTCTCTCTCTCTCTCTCTCTCTCTTCGTGCATGTAAATCTATGAATGAGTAAATCGATAAATTGGTAAACGAATCCATCTATCTATCCATCTATCTATCTATCTATCTATCTATCTATCTATCTATCTATCTATATAAACATATACACACACATATATACACATACACATTTTTATACTCACATTCACATCTACATACGTACACACACACA
>NC_061853.1:7028539-7031039 GCF_019202785.1 Penaeus chinensis | reverse complement strand
ATAGAAGGTCGAGACGAACCGTTGACCTGCAGTCTATAACAACCTTTAATCATAACTGCAGGTTGGTTGCTATTCTGAATGGTTGGGGTTGCAGGTTACATCGAGTTGCCATGTATTGTTTCTTTGATCTTATTTGTAAATGTATTGTAATTTGTTTATTTGTCATTACGTGTTATTTGTTATTTCTACTTATTTAAATGTATTTGTTAAGATTTATTTCACTAACTGATCTTGTGATTACTTCTTTTAAATTGTTTTTTTTTTTTACCTAGCGTTGGAAAAATATTTATAAGAATCCGGAAGACAGAGAGAGAAAACGATATGGACGATATAGACGCACATACGATGATAAAGAAAAACAATACTAAAGGCAAAAGATACTGATAAACAAACTCGTTAACTTTGTTTCTTAACTCCCCCCCCCCCCCCCACACACACATCTACCGTAACCACATGGGAATTCCCTTTCGTTATTTTTCACTGTATGAGACGTGGAATACCTTGTTGTTGTAAGGAATACCATAAATTCTGTACAAAGTAGGAGAATTAATTGCAAGTGCAATATATAAGTATATAAATAAGATGAAATACAGAGAGAGAGGGAGAGAGAGAGAGAGAGAGAGAGAGAGAGAGAGAGAGAGAGAGAGAGAGAGAGAGAGAGAGAGAGAGAGAGAGAGAGAGAGAGAGAGAGAGAGAGAGAGAGAGAGAGAGAGAGAGAGAGAGAGAGAGAGAGATTCCTTACACTAACAAGAGACAAACCCTCTTTTTTTTATATCCAACCAATGATAAGCATAAACAGGCATTACTTCTTCAATTTCATATATCACCCCTAAATGATGCGAGACTATGAATAAATAAAATCTATGGAAAGGGGAACAGCACACCAGAAAACATGAGTGACGGAGAACGTGCATTCGTCTTCAGTGGAGTACGTTACTTCATAATATAAAAATCTGTTACATACAGCTCCTGGCCGCCGTCCATCATTCGCTTCGGGGAAATAAGGTTGACGGCGTATAAACGAGTAGAAACTTCCTGTAGTTCGCTGCTTGCTAATTGTTTACTTGTTTGGAAGTCCTAGTTAGCGATTTGATATCTAATGACTGTCAAATGCTTATTCATTCTCGCTTGTGAGCTAAAAGTAATCTAAAGCGTAGATATTTATGGTGTGGCTACAGCGCCCCCGTCCCCCTCAATGGTCTTAAGTCCCCCTTGAAAAAAGTTTGTGTTAAGTGACGAAATCATAATCAAATGAAAAGAGAGAGAGAGAGAAAAAAAAACACTATTCCCACAAGAATAGAGAGAAAAAAATAACAATACTGACTCCATTACTCACCCTTTGAAAGTTGTACAGAACGAACATGTAAACAAACCAGCGGGAGTGTAGCAGGAAGCATCAGGTAATAAACACAGGAACGTGTCTTATACACAAGGTAGGGTGTTTGTTTACATCATGGGAGGAAGGAGAGACTGAGCTCTTCCTTTTCGGGAACTGTGGAGTACGTTAGGTATGATGGTTGTTTATGAATGATCAGTTGATAAAAAAAGCTGATATTTTTGTAATAATATGTTGCCGTTGATATACTTGTACACGAATGTTTGAGGAACAAGTGGTATTTGCCTCCCGTGGGTATTCTTAAAGGTATGCGTGATAATATCATCATTGTCTGTCTTTGCATGTAGTAAATTTTGCATTCTTTGATGCTTGATAACCACATGCCGACTAAAAGCTCATTAGAACAGCAAATTTGTATATTATCTGTTAATGTCATTTAATAATGTTTGTAAATTTGTACAAACAAATGCACACAATTCTTCCACAAAACACAACAGAATATACGTATGTAAATTACATATTTCAATTCTGGATCTCGATTAGCACTTATGTAAGATAACTCATCCTAATATTTGCATAATCTTCAGATTGAAAAGGCAATGAATCTGTCAAGAGAAATGACTGCTATTTGTATATTCATTACCTCATAAATATTTGAATGAAGACGATCATGCAAAAAATGTAACCCGTTGCTATTATTGTTGCAATGGTGAATATTAATAAAACTATTTTCTCTGTTATTAAATCTTAAAGGTTATACATAGACCCGTAACTTACAATAATCTATAAATCACGAAAAGAAAAAACGAAAAAAGAAAGAAAGAAAGACAATATATATTTACACTAATTAGCAAATATATTCATATACCCACTAATCTATTCATCTATTCCTTAATTTGTTCCGAGTCATTACCTAACTCAACCTAATAAAGACCGATTAGAGAGACTTTACACATGCCTACACATCCATCATACTCTCATACCTTAGGAAAACATAAATAATACCAAAAATGGGCTTTTCAGTTTCGCTTCTTGGCATGCCGGGGGAGGGGGGGAGGGGGAGAGAGGGGGGGAGAGGAAAAATTATACTTAACGAGAATTTTAATAAGCGTAACGAATTCCCTCCCCCCACCAACCCCACCCCCACCCACCTCCACTACCATA
>NC_061853.1:6998539-7003539 GCF_019202785.1 Penaeus chinensis | reverse complement strand
CTTCATTATTATTTTCATCAGTGTTACAGTGTTCTTAGTAACTTAAAATGGTAATCTCGATACTGTATTTATGAGTTTTGTCAACAACAGGATTATTACCACTGACAGTATTATCTGTATTACTATTATTATTAGTGTTCTCATTATTTCTGTCCATCACCATCACTGTTATGATGGTGATGAAAATTATGATGATGATGATGGTGATTGTAGTAATTATAGTGATTATAGCAGTTATTAATGGTATTTAACAATGATAGCCATGGGTGGACGTGTTAATGATATCAATTGGGTTGTTATTCATTCATTAATCTATTCACAAGAATATTAGAGAGTAAGTTTGAATCAAGAATGTAAGTTTTGATGAATATCTATTTCTAACTCGTCATACCCATCTGTAGATTTAATGTATTCCCATAACGGCCGTAGAAATCAGTGAACTCGTTTTTAAACAACCAAGATAAGAAAAGAGTAACACAAATATTGTTTCTTAGTACCTCAGTCATTTACGATAACCAGATGTTATTTTCGTGAACTGTTAGTTAAAGAACAGGCAACATTTTCCTCTATACACCGCACGAGATACATGCTATACCATATACTTATAAGCAGTTAAACAAAACAGACCCTTACGTGCCATACAAATTTGTTCCGCGCAGTAAACAAATTTAGTGACTGTCATTAAGCACCTTTTAAAGGCAAAAACATAAGGTTTAAGAGAGCAAAGTTAACACACGCCATTCCAGACTCGGGTGTTTGGCTTCCAGGTAGTCTAACCAAGGTTTATTTTATCTTTATTTTTCTCTCTCTTCTTAAAAAAAAGAAAAAAAGGTTGAGTTAAATGACTGTTCCGAAGGTCAAATGATAGTATGACTAACGCGACTGTTTGGAATTAACTTGTCATTATTTTTTTCTTCAGTGTCATTTTTTTCTTTCTTTCTTTCTGAAGACTTTCGTCATTAAGGTGTCATTCAAAGACCTTAATGTGTAAGGTGATTACTTGATAGATGGTCATTATCTGGGTATTGCGATGAAAAGAATGGATTTTTTCGTTTGTTTTCGCCAGCTGTGTTTGTCTCGCGGGATGCCCAAATTGCTGTTTGAGTTGTGTTAGGTGGAATGTATAAAAAGGATCTGTAATCATAACATAAATATTTTTGTAGGATTTCTGTCTGTTTGTGTGTGCGTGTGTCTTTCGCTTTGTTTCTTTGTTTTCCTCATTCTCTCTGTTGTTCTGTCTGTTCTCTTTCGGTCTGACTGCCTGTCTGTTTGTGTATGTGTCTGTCTGTTTGTTTGTCTGTGTATGTGTCCGTCTGTTTGTCTGTGTATGTGTTTGTCTGTCTATTTGTGTATGTGTCTGTCTGTTTGTTGTCTGTGTATGTGTCCGTCTGTTTGTCTGTGTATGTGTTTGTCTGTCTGTTTATGTATGTGTCTGTCTGTTTGTTTGTCTACCTCTGTCTGTCTGTCTCTTTCCTTCAATACTTCTCCTCTCTTTCTCTCTCTTACCAGTAAACCCAAATCAGAACGCCTTTACCCACGACCTTTTAAACAACATTTCTCCATATTTTGCAGCCGTCTTCCTGCTTATCAATCATCATACAACTGCTTATGAATCCTCATGCAACTGCTTATCAATCCCCATGATTCCTCTTCCTCTCAGATCCCCGTATGGTCTTCATCCTCTTTGTGCTTCGTCGCTATCAAAAAAAAAAATAAATAATAATAATAATAAATAAAAATAAAAATGATAACTCCGTACGACATTTCGGAGCTTCGAAGGCTAAACTGAGTTGTTGCGATTACCATTTATGGCGAAGATTATAAATGAACGTGTTCTGCCTCTCGCAGGATTTAAAGGATTAGGAGCCTATTTGCGTCTGGGAATATCATGCATATAAGGTGTCAGGTGTCAGGGTCCATTATGCATCGCTAACATGTCTAAAAACTCTTGAGTCGGCGACGAGAGAACTTTGAATAAACCGGGTGTCGTGAATCGGCAAAATCTCGGTTCTAATGTAAACAAACTGGATTGGTTATTCGTACAGTTTCTCTGGTGTTAATTACATCTGATAATTAGGGTAATTTGATTAGATTTCGTCACTATAGCAAGTCTTGTAAAGTAGAGTTATTGAAATCTTCAAGAATATGTACAGTATGAACTGTTTTTTTTATCATATCGCGTCATGGAAGGAGAGAAAAGAAAAGAAAAGAAGAAGAAAGGGGAGAAAAAAAATAAGAAAGAAAACGCATAAGAAAAAGGGAAGAAAAGGAAGACGAAGAAATAGATATGATTTATAAGACTATTTGCTTATGTACATTAGACCCGTCGCGACTTCACCTAATGAACCCTTAGCGACCGTCCTCTTCGTGATCGTTTCTGGGTGAGGCTGAGAGCGAAAAGAGAAGGGTATTATTAACCTGAGGGTAAGCGAGCCTATCCCTTGGAAATTATTGGGCAAATAGGATTTTTAAGGGTAGGTATAAAGAGAAAAGGGTAAGGTAGACAAAGGTGAGATAGATAGATATATAGATAGATGGAGAATGAGAGAGAGGGGGAGGGGGAGGGAAGGAAAGATATAGAGATAGAGAGATAGAAAGAGATAGAGATAGATAGATAGATAGATAGATAGATAGAGAGAGAGAGAGAGAGAGAGAGAGAGAGAGAGAGAGAGAGAGAGAGAGAGAGAGAGAGAGTGAGTGAATGAGTGAGAAAGAGAAAGACACAGATTGAAGAGAAATGATCGAGACAAACACAGAGACAACCCAACCACATATGTGAACATCGACAAGCCTCCAATACCCAATCGCCCCCAATGCTTAAGGCAAGAGATCAGCTGTAAACAATCCTCGAGGACACATCAGGAACAAAACACGGAGCCAAAAAAAGAAAAAAAAGAAAAAAGAAAAAGGCCGCGACGTGAAAGGCTGAGGAATGATGATAATGAAGGGCGTGTCTCCCTAAGGAACTCGAGATCGCCGAGGATCCGTCGGATTGAAATACGAAGAAGGTGATGACGAAGGCACGAAATCGATGACAAAGGAAGCTTTCGGAGTCTGACAGAGACGAGGATAAATAGAAGAGGAAAAGGAGAAAGAATTGGAAGTGGCGGTGGAGGAGAAGGAGAATGAGGAAAATGAGGAGGAGAAGCAGGAGGAAGATGAAGATGAGGAGGAAGAGGAAGTGGTAATGGAAGGAGGAAGAAGAAGAAGAAGAGAGAGAAAGAAAATATGACGAAAATGTTCTTACTTCCGCTGCTATTAGTGTTGTTCTGTTGTGTATAATGATGCTGGTGATGCGGAGGAAGAGAATGAGAAATAGGAAGAAAAGGAGGAAGAGGAAAAGAAAGAGAAAGATGAAGAGAAAGAGAAAGAGGAAAAGAAAGAGAAAAATGAAGAGAAGTAGACAGAAGAAGAAAAGGAGAAAGAGGAAAAGAAAGATAAAAAATGAAGAGAAGGAGACAGAAGAAGAGAAGGAGAAAGAGGAAAAGAAAGAGAAAAAATGAAGAGAAGGAGACAGAACAAGAAAAGGAGAAAAAGGAAAAGAAAGATAAAAATGAAGAGAAGGAGACAGAGGAAGAGAGAGCAATCGGTGAGTCACAAAAACTTCCCGAGAGAGGCCAGAGAGTTCCGCCTTCAGACCTGTAGCCACCGAAGGGCCCCATGACGCAAACGCCCGCAGGAGAGGCACGTCCTAGGAATCCCCCAAGCGCCTATCATCAGTCTGACGTCCTCACCAGGATGTCATGATGCCCGAAGACGCCCACTCGCCCTGCCAATCTGAGGGTCACGTCGCTCCCACACGCCCGCTGTCACTCAAAGCGGGCGGGAAGCTGATTGAGTGAGCCAACAAGCCGCCGTCGGGACCTGTGCTCTCGGATGCAAGAGCTGTCAGGCGGGGCGCGGGCCGGAATTGGGCGCTGTGGGCGGTCGCACAACTTTGGGCTCGATATGGTTGTTTACATATATATATATATACATATACATATATATATACATATACATATATATATATATATATATATATATATATGTGTGTGTGTGTGTGTGTGTGTGTACACACACACACATGTCCATGTCCATGTGCGTGTGTATGTCCATGTGCGTGTGTATGTCCATGTGCGTGTGTATGTCCATGTGCGTGTGTATGTCCATGTGCGTGTGTATACCCATTTGCGTGTGTATACCCATGTACGTGTGTATATCCATGTGCGTGTGTATATCCATGTGCGTGTGTATATCCATGTGCGTGTGTTTATCCATGTACGTGTGTATATCCATGTGCGTGTGTATATCCATGTGTGTGTGTATATCCATGTGCGCGTGTATATCCATGTGCGTGTGTTTATCCATGTACGTGTGTATATCCATGTGCGTATGTATACCCATGTACGTATGTATATCCATGTGCGTATGTATATCCATGTACGTGTATATGTCCATGTGCACACAAGTATGGCTTCCCAAAGGACGGGCCATTAATAGCCTTTCCTCGCGGCCCAATAACCACGGTTCTCAGGCTCATTACCCGGGGACGTGAGGCCGAGGCAGAGACATCGTGACAAGGACTAATCCCCCCCCTCCCCCCCCCTCCCCCCCTCCCCCCCCCCCTCCAAGAGGCCTTCCCCTAATGCTGAGTAATCCCCCCCCTCCTCCTTCTTCTCCTCCTTCTTCTCCTCCTCTTCCTCCTCCTCCTCCTCCTCCTCCTTCTTCTCCTCCTCTTCCTCCTCCTTCTCCTCCTTCTCCTCCTCCTCCTCCTCTCCCCATTCTCCTCTTCTGTCTATTTTCGTCTCTCTCTATTTATTCCCCTTGTTTCTATTTTCCTTCCTTCCCCTTATTCTCACTCCCCCCTCCCCCCCCCCCCCCCCCTATCGCCCCGTCTCCCCATTACTCCCTTATTATCTCCCCTATTTCTACTATTCCCTCTCCTCCCCATAACCCTATCCCCTATTATCCCATTCTCCAATTCTCTCCAATTCACGCCTTCTCCTTTCCTCTATTCT
>NC_061853.1:6983539-6986039 GCF_019202785.1 Penaeus chinensis | reverse complement strand
ACGAGGGACCATCAGCTGAAAATCTTGTACATAAACATGTTGTTAACATGTTGAGGAATGGGTAGGAGATAGTGCTGTTATAAGGTCTCGGGTTTGATGAGCTTATGGAGTAAACGGGGGAGAGGGGAGGAAGAAGGAAGGTAAGGAGGTAGGAGGAAGGATGGAGGGAGGAAGAAGGAGGATGGAAGGAGGGTGGAAGGAAGAAGGATGGAAGGAGGAGGAAGGAGGATGGAAGGTGGAAGGAGGAGGAAGAAGGATGGAAGGAGGATGGAGGGAGGAGGAAGGAGGATGGAAAGATGAGAAAAGAGGATGGAAGGAAGATGGAAGGGGGATGGAGGAAGAAGGTAAAGGAGGATGGAGGATATTTCTTATTACTCTTTTTTCTTAGTCTTCCTTCTCCTCCTCCTTCTCTTCCTTCCCCTTCCATCTCCTTCTCACGTTCCTCTCTCTTTGTCTCCTCTTCCTCTTCCTGATTCTCCTCTCTTCCTCTTCTTCCCCCTTTCATCTCCTTCTCTTTTTCTTCTTCCTGATTCGCCTCACTTGTTCTTTCTCCCTCTTCCATCTCCTCTTTTTCTTCCTAATTCTCCTCTTCTCCTCTTCCCCCTCCCCCTCCTTCTCCTCCCTATTTCTCTCGCCCTTATTATTATTACTCTCTTCCTCCCCACCCATCCTCCTCCTCCTCCCCATTGCCCATCTCCCTTTTCCTATATCCCCTTTCCTCCTGTTTCTCTTTCTCTTCTTCTTCTTCTTCCTCCTCCTCCTCCTCCTCCTCCTCCTCCTCCTCTTCCTCCTCTTCCTCCTATCCCCTCCTCCTCCTCTTCTTCCTCCTCCTCTTCCTCCTCTACCCCCTCCTCTTCCCCCTACCCCCTCGTTCTCCCCTTCCTCCTCCTCCTCTTTCTCCTCCCCCTACCTCCTCCTTCCCATCCTCCTCCTCCTCCTCCTCCCCATCCTCTTCCTCCCCATCCTCTTCCCCATCCTCCTCCTCCCCCCCTACCTCCTCCTCCCTCTACCTCCTCCTCCTCTTTCTCCTCCCCTATCTCCTCCATCCCCTACCTCTTCCCCATCCTCCTCCTCCTCCTCCCCCTACCTCCTCCTCCTCCTCCTCCTCCTCCTCCTCCTCCCCCTCCTTCTCCCCATCCTCCCCCTAACTCCTCTTCCCCCTTCCCCCTCCTCCTCCCCATCCTCCTCCTCCTCCTCCTCCTCCTCCTCCTCCTCCCCCTACCTCCTACCTCTTCCTCCTCCTCGTCCACTTCCACTTAGTGTAAATCCTGGGTGGTCAAGAGCCAGCAGCCTCTGAATAGGTATATATCGATTATGTTAAGTCTATTTTCGAGATTTATATAGAGGGACCAGCAGGTGTGTGATTTTGCCTACCTGTGATGGGCAAACGTGATGTGAATACGGATTCCCTATAGCGTCGGAAGGGAATACGTGTGGGCAATGTAATTAGCATAATGATGAGGATAATAACAACAGCAATTAGAAGAACATTCGTGGTAGAGGTGAAGATAGTAATGATAATGAGGGTGATAATGAGGATGATGATGATAGTTATTGTGATGGTTATAAAGGTAATGATGATTATGGTGATGGTATTGGTGATGATCGCAATAATAATGGTAATAATAATATCAATGATGATCATATGTATGTATGTATGCATGTGTGTGTGTTTGCATTCGTTCCCTCGCATTCATGAGTGTATGCTTAGCGTATTTACTTCCATGTGTGAATACTGGTGCGTACATGTAAATGCTCACATTATCCTTCCCCTTTCCTCCTTCCCTTTTCTCCATTCTCTTTCCTCTTCCTGTCTTTCCCTTCCCCTTCCCCTTCCCTCCAACCTCCTTCCCCTTTCCTCCTTCCCCTTCCCTCCATCCTCCTTCCCTTTCCCTTCCCCTTTCCTCCTTCCCCTTCCCTCCATCCCTTAATAACCCTCCCCCCCATCCTCCCAACAAAGACTACCCCCCTCTTCCCCTACAGACATCCCCCCCCCCCATAAATCATCGTAGGGATGCTGATTTATGCTCATCTTAGGCAGAGTCCCAGTCGCTGCTGCGTTGTTCCTCGCGGGTCGACTGTTAATCCACTCGACCTACGGGGTTCGACAGGTGAACGGGCGTTGAACAGAAGCGCTGCGGTGACTGACGGTGTTCCTCTCCCGTTGTTCGTGAGGGTGAGAATGTTGATAATTATGGGGGTGAAGGAGAGATGGAGGACGATGAGATAGGAGAAAGGGAGAGGGAGGATAATGGAAGGGAGAGAAGGAGAGGGAGAAAGCGGGTGAGAGGTAAGAGGGAGAGAGGGTCGATCGCTAAGCCACTCGACCTTTGGGGTTGAACAGATGAACGGGCGTTGAACAGAAGCGCTGCGGGGACGGACTTTGTTCATGAGGGTGGCTGATGTTCGGGATAGAGAGAATGTTGATAATTATGGGGGTAAAGGAGAGAGGGAGAATGATGGAACGGAGGAGAGGGAAAGGGAGAAGATGGAAGTGAGA
>NC_061853.1:6953539-6956039 GCF_019202785.1 Penaeus chinensis | reverse complement strand
GTAAAGAGCTAATGATGGTTTGTGGTGAAAGAGAGTTAGGTCCAAGACTCGATACTTGGGTATAGAACTGGCAGGAATTTAGCATGATTATATTAGTTAAAAAGGCGCAGGGCCGTTTCTTTTGGAAATTTGTTTTGTAATGCCGCGGCTGATCAGCTCAATGAGCATTCCGTTTCATATATATATAAATATATATATACATATGTATATTAATAAGTAAGATCTAATAGGTAAGAACCTGACATTCCTTCATGAAAAAAAAAATCTAAAAAAAAAAAAAAGAAATATATAAAAACAGACGGTTTCCTTAAGCATCAAGTTCTTCGATTTATATTCAGATTTTTTTTCAACTAGTATCTATCTCAACGTTTCCTTATCTTAAATTTGTTGATTTTCGCGCTATCTCCTCTTGTCCACTAATTAATTGTTTTATCCGTATTGATTAATTCTGTTTCTAAACATATCAACCTGTTTTCTTTTCAAATAATTATTTGTTTTGTCTTTTCCTTCGTTCTCCAATCATGTTAACGAAACATATAAATGAATTAGCGGATACTTTATTAATTTTTCGACGAATATGTAAAACATGGAGATTAAACATCCATCCCGACTTTTCGTAATTTTAATCTGAAGTGATCGAAGTTATCTAGGACTAATGAGACGCCCTTCACGCCCTGCTGGTCATTGGCACGCATAACCCCGCCCCCCTTGCCCCGCCCCCCCGCCCCCCTCACACCTGGCCTGGTCGTAATACCTGGTCGTCCCTTTGGCAATTCAGGTACTCCCGTATCTTCTCAGTACTCTGGGTGGTCGTTATTACGAGGCGTGTGTGGTGTGTGGGAACTGCGTAGGAATGGTCCTCTAACCCACTCTCTGTCTGTTTGTCTGTTTGTGTTTGTTTGTCGGTCTGACTGTCTGTCTGTCTGTCTGTCTGTCTGTCTGTCTGTCATTCTCTTACTCTTTCGCTCTCTCTCTCTCTCTCTCTCTCTCTCTCTCTCTCTCTCTCTCTCTCTCTCTCTCTCTTTCTCTCTCTCTCTCTCTTTCTCTCTCTCTTTCTCTCTCTTTTTCTTTCGTTCTCCCTCATCCTCCCTTCCTGCCTCCCTCCCTCCCTCCATCTCTCCCTTCCTCCCTCCCTTCCTCTCTCTCTTCCTCCCTCCCTGCTCCCCTTTCCTATTCTCCTCTATCTCTCTTCTCATCTCTCCTCCAATTTTCTTCCTCATTCCCTTCGTACACAGGATTGCAACTTCCTCCCGCCCTTCTAGAGTGACCATCTGTGAGAATGAGAGATAAAAAGAGGAAATTCTTTGGATGCTTTTTGATTCCTGTTTCGACAAAGGCCGCTGGTGGATTTATAAGTATGTTAGTGTCATTCGTACCATTGGCGTGTATGTGTGTGTACATATGAAGACACGCACACAGAAACACATACATATAAACACACATGCACATTCACATATACCCACACACACATAAACACGCATATACCTACATGCACGCACACACATAAACACACAAAAGCACACACAGAAACACAAACACACACAGAGAAACACACAACCCCACACACATACTACGACAAACACACAAACACACAAACAAACTCACCCCCCCCCCCCCCCACACACACACACGCAAGCTGAGACAGTACGTGTGTAGGAATACCATGCAAGGGATCATGTAGTGTGAAGTATTCATATATGCAAACTCACACATATACAGCATATATGGTGGGCATTATGTGTACCAATGAACAAAACTTACATATCCCATATTACCATCCTCATACATACATTCAAAGCTTCTTCTCATGTTGAAGCGTGTCTTACCTTCGCTTCTATGTGGTTAATGAGACACGTACTTGTTGTTTTATTGTTGTTATGTTTTTTTTTAAATATTATTATGTTATGTCGTTGTTATTGTTATCATTACTATTGATAGCATTTCTGCGATTGCTCAGTATATTATGATCCTCAGTATTATCATTATTGTCATTATTGTCATAATGATTGCCATAATTATTGTCATCATTTTCGTTATTGTTAAGATTATTTTTATTCTCACTAGCATTAATGATAAAAATCATTATAGTGACAATAATGATAACAATAATGATAAGCACAATACTAGTGATGATGATGATGATAATGAAGATGATAATGATGATGATGATGATGATGATGATGACGATGATAATGATGAAGATGATGGTGGTGGTGATGATGGTGATGATGTTATGATGATGATGATGATAATGATAATGATGATGATAATGATGGCAACATCTATAATATTGATAAAAGACACACAAATCAACAAGAAAACAAGAAAGAGATAGAGAAAAAGGGTAGGATCGTATTTTAATTGAACACAATTAACGTTTGGGAAGAACGCTGTTGCGTTCATTAGTGTTGTTCTCTCATTTACGAGGTGACCGGAACTGTTGGGGGGTGGGTGAGGGGGGGGGGGGTGATGGTGAGAGGGATGGGAGGGAGAAGGGGGG
>NC_061853.1:6938539-6946039 GCF_019202785.1 Penaeus chinensis | reverse complement strand
TTCTCTCTTTCCTGGTTTCACCTGTTGTGCAAAGCCTGTAATTCGCTTTTATTTGGAGTGATTCGCATTAAATTAGATTATTGATGTTATCATTATTATTACCATTATTATCATTATTTTCATTATCATTGTTATTGCTATTATTATTATTATTATTATTATTATTATCATTATTATCATCATTATCATTATTATCATTATCATAATTATTATCATTATCAAAATTATCACTACTATTAGCTTCCTCATTATTATTATTATTTTCATTATTATTATTACTATTATCATCATTATCATTATCATCACCATCATCATTATCATTATCATTATCATCAATTTCACTATCATCATTGCCATTGTTATGATTATCATTGTAATTAGTATCATCATTAGCATTACTATCACTGAAATTATTTGATTCTTACTATCATTATTACAAACATCATCATCACCATCACCATCATCACTATCACCATCACCATCATTACCATCACCATCATCACCATTACCATCATCACCATCACAGTCATCACAATCATCACCATCACTATGATCACCATCACTATCACCATCATCACCATCAAAGCTTTACCATGCATGAGCAATAATAAGGAAAATACGAACAGGAAATAGGAGAAAGGAAGAAACGGGAAGAAGACGAATAGGGAATAAAAGAATAAGGAATGAGTAAATAAATAAATAAATGAATAAATAAATGAATAAATAAATACGAATAGGGAATAAGAGAAAGGAAGAAAGGGAAAGAAGACGAATAGAAAATAAAAGAATACGGAATGGGTAAATGGATAAATAAATAAATAAAGGAATAAATAAATACGAATAGGGAATAAGAGAAAGGAAGAAAGGGAAATAAGACGAATAGGGAATAAAAGAATAAGGAATAAAGAAATGGATAAATAAATAAATAAATAAACAAATAAATAAATTTACAAATAAATAGATACGAATAGGGAATAAAAGAATAACGAATGGATAAATGGATAAATAAATAAATAAATAAATGAATAAATAAATAGATACGAATAGGGAATAAAAGAAAGGAGAATGGATAAATGGATAAATAAATAAATAAATGAATGAATAAATAAATACGAATAGGGAATAAAAGAAAGGAGAAGAAGACAGTCGGTTTATTCGCTTTATTTCGCTCCTGTGATTGCATTCATGAAACGCCATAAATTCTTATTCAATTCTCTCTTCCCAATTGAGGGGAAAATTACCATTATTTACCTTGTTTTCTTCGTTTTCTTTTCTTTCTTTTTTCGTTATTTTGTCGTGTCTCTATTTTCTTCTTCGGTTGTTTCTTCTCTTTTCTTGTTTTTTTCTTTCTTCTTCTTCTTTTCTTCTTCTTCTTCTTCTTCTTCTTCTTCTTCTTCTTCTTCTTCTTCTTCTTCTTCTTCTTCTTCTTCTTCTTCTCCTCCTCCTCCTCCTCCTCCTTCTTCTTCTTCTTCTCCTCCTCCTTCTTCTTCTTCTTCTTCTTCTTTTCTTCTTCTCCTTCTTCTCCTTCTTCTTCTTCTTCTTTTCTTCTTCTCCTTCTTCTTCGTATTCTTCTTTTCTTCTCCCTCTTCTTCTTCCTCTTCTTCTTCTTTTTTTCTTTTTCTTCTTCTTCTTCTTCTACTTTTCTTCTTCTTCTTTTCTTCTCCTTAATCTTCTTCTTCTTCTTTTCTTCTTCTTCTTCTTCTTTTCTTCTTCTTCCTCTCCTTATTTTTTTCTACTTCTTCTTTACCTTCTTATTTTTCTTCTTCTTCTTCTTTTGTGAACATTTTGAACAGCTATACTGAAGAACATACTGAACCAGATTAATGAACGTTCACATCTTCTCGTTCATCTTTTACCCTTCACGTCTACCTCCCTATAACAAGAAACGATAGACGATGAAATTAAAAAAAAAATCCTTAATTAAATGGAGAACAAGTGTTATAACGGAACGAAAACCAATAACGGACGCATTTCCTCTCTGCATGTCTTGCAATCAGGCTGCAACAGGAGGTAATTTTTGCACGAGGGTGGAGAGTGATGTGCTGGTCCTTGGAATGATTGCAGAGGATAAAGATTTATGGATTCACTAAATCACCCATAGGGAACAGGCGGTCATTGCGCAGCTCCATAGGTCGTGTGAGTTTGCATGAGCGATATGCGTGTTTGTGTAGACAGTACTTACATGTTCTGTATGTGTGAATATGTACTGTATCTCTCTCTCTCTCTCTCTCTCTCTCTCTCTCTCTCTCTCTCTCTCTCTCTCTCTCTCTCTCTCTCTCTCTCTAGAGAGAGAGAGAGAGAGAGTGTGTGTGCGTGTATGTATGTGTATATATACACAGATATGTATTTACAAATTTTGGTCTATAATAAATACAAAGCTTTTGAGTAAATATCAAAATGGTCACGTGGCGTCATTGTTTTTGCTACCGTAAAACAAACACCATAAAGTGTCGCGCTTTCTTACCAATGATTCAGCACACACGGCGAAACGTTACAACCCCGCGATGTAAGGGTCTGGGGAAAGATAACATCTCGAAGGGCGCCCGTCTGGGAAGAAGGGACCGCCGTTTCCTTCGTTAATATTAGTGTTCCTTGATACCATACGGAGACGTGTGTGAGATGACGCTCCAGCTGTTAACATATACAACAGAGGTATTGAATATATATAAATCGATTTCGCAAAGATATCCTGTGTTGGTTATGTTGGTAATAACTTCATGATAACTTCATTATTCTATTTACTTCGGTATAAGGAAGATGACAATTAGAGTATTCCAGAACACGCGCTTTGATTAATAACCCTCACCATAACTTCATCACTCCAATCTCTTCCGGCATAACTCGAAAGTAAAATTTCAATCAACCGTTCTAAAAGACGCACATCGAATAATAACTCCATTCTAACTTCCATCGCACCATTCCCCCTCCGTCACAGCGCCCTATAACTCTTTTTCCTACCATCACACGGACCGCCCAACAGCCCTCTTTCTCGCACAGTTTCTCGCCATCACAACCACCGACAGTCTACACTTCCCTCGCCTCCCATATACAGACGACCCACCGCTGCGGACATACCTGTTGCGTAGTCTTGGTCGGGTCCTGTAGGGGTAACTAGTGTGTTTGGTCGGAGAGGGAGAATTGACTTACGATGCAGGTGGGTCGTCGGTTTATAGTGGGCGCTGAGTGTCACTGTGGTCATGGCTTCTAAAGAACGGTTGGGAATACGAAGTGATTGGGAGTTTTTAATTGCGGAATTCTTTGGCTTATAAATTTGTGATTGTTTCGTCTTAATAAAATGCCTGAGATACAATAATCTCTTTCTCTGTTTGTCTCTCTGTTTCTGTCTCTCTCTCTCTCTCTCTCTCTCTCTCTCTCTCTCTCTCTCTCTCTCTCTCTCTCTCTCTCTCTCTCTCTCTCTCTCTCTCTCTCTCTCTCTCTCTCTCTCTCTCTCTCTCTCTCTCTCTCTCTCTCTCTCTCTCTCTCTCTCTTTCTCTTTCTGTTAGTCTGTTCATCTATTTATCTATATACCTACCTATCTTCCCATCATTTCCTTAATGTGTCTACCAACCTATCTACTTACCTACCCATCCACCTACTTACCAATCTACCTACCCACTTACCTACCCACCAACCTACTTACCTACTCACCTACCGCCGGACCCACCTACCTACCTACCTACCTACCTACCCACCTACCTACCTACCACCCTACCCACCCACTCACCAACCTACCTACCTACCCACTTACTTACCTACCTATCCACCCCGCCGCGTGAATACGTAAGTCCGACCATAAACAAATGATAAACGAGCGCCACTCTCTCCGATCGCAAGGGCTATGAACTGAGCCTAGCGTTGCGTCTCTGTAAAAGGAAACGCTTCTGTAATTGGCTTCATTATTATGCAACTACGACACGAAAGAAGATCATGAGGTCGGGTTTTTTTTATGCCAGTAGTTAAGTTTCCATCTGCAGTGGCGTTTTGATAAAATCCTGAGGTAGATTGGCTTCCGTGGTTGATCTGAAGTGTTGATGTGGTGAGCTAGTGGGAAGGGAGAAATGGAGAAGTTAGTTTGTTTATTTTCGGAGTTGTAGACATTTTCTTTTGTTGCTTGTTTGTGTGTGTGTGTTTTTTCTTGGTCTTCGTTTGTCTTTTCTTCTCCCCTCATCTCTTCTTTTAGCTTCTATTCTATTCTATTTTCTTTTTCTCTCTTTTCTTCTCTTCTCGTCTCTTCTTGTCTCTTCTCTTCTCTTCTCTTCTCTTCTCTGCTCTTCTCTACTTTTCTCTTCTCTTCTCTTCTCTTCTCTTCTCTCTCTCTCTCGTTTCTCTCCCTCTCTCCCCCTCCCTCTCCCACTCCCTATCTCTTTCTCCTTCCCTCTTTCCCTCTCTCTCCCTCCCTCTCCCATTCCCTCTCTCTTTCTCCTTCCCTCTTTCCCTCTCTCTCCCTCCCTCTCCCACTCCCTCTCTCTTTCTCCTTCCCTCTTTCCCTCTCTCTCGTCTCTCTCCCTCTCTTCCCTTTCCATTCATATAAACGTTTTCCTCACTCCTGCACACACTATGTACCCAACATGAAGTATGTTCACACATAATCATAAACAGTCATTATATGCATTCTCAACGTGGCTGGACAATGCATTTGCAACAGCTAAAAGTCCCCCAAGTGTATAATCACAGTTAAAACTCTTTAGAAAATATATCATAAGTGATGGCACTTTAGGGGAATATAAAGACGAGGGTATACTGATATAGTGTGAATGAAGAAAGATATAAACAGTACATAATGATGGTGATAAAAATCGGTGAAGAGAACTTTGTTGATATTTGCAATCTAAATCGTCTGGAATTGTGCTCACTCATTTTTTTATTTTCTTTCACTTTTACTTTTTATGTGTTTTGTTTGTTTGTTTGTTTGTTTCTGGTTCTTTCTCTGTCTCTGTTTATGTTTCTTGTTCTGTCTTCTTCTGTATCTGTGTTTGTCTCTCTTTTTTTTTTTGCGTATGATATTAATGATGATGACGATAATGAGAATGAGAATAATAAGGATAATAATGATAATAATGACTATAATGATAATAATAATGTCCTTATTATTATTAGTCATAACAGTAATAATGATAATAGCAATAATAAGTATAAGAATAAGAATAAGAAAAATAATAAGAATAATGATGATGATATGATAATAATGATAATTTCAACAAAAGCAATAATAATCAGGATAATGATAATGACAGAAAAAATTATAATAATAAAAATAGTAACCGCAATAATGATAACAATAATAATAATAATGATAATTGTAATAATAATAATAATAATAATCATAATCATAACAGTAATGATAATAATAGTAATAATAATAATAGTAATAATAATAGTAATTATAATAATTATGATGATGATGAAGATAATAATAATAGTAATAATAATAATCATCATCATCATAATAATAATGATAATAATAATAATAATAATAATAATAATAATAATAATAATAATAATAATAATAATAATGATAATAACAATAATAATGATGATAATGATAATAATAATAATTACAATACTGATAATGATAATAACAACAACAACAAAACAACAACAACAAATAATAATGATAATAATAAACGAACGAATAAGTCAAACCCCCTAAAATAATAATAATAATAATAATAATAATAATAATAATAATAATAATAATAATTATAATAATAATAGATAAATGAAAAACAATAAAAGCATTTGGAAATCGGCTGGTTTATGGCAACCTCGCCACTCCTAACAATTGTCTGATCACAAATGGGGTTCTAGTGCTACGGGTTTTATAACTTTCTCTTGCATAAGATTTTTTTTTTTTTTTTTTTTTTTTTTATTACAGGTATTCGGAGTGTGGAATATGCGAAGGTGTAGTAATGGGTGATGGTGATGATGATGATGATGATGATGGTGGTTGTGATGGAGATGGTGATGATGATGATGATGGTGGTGGTGGTGATGATGATGATGGTGATGATGGTAGTGGTGGTGGTGATGATGATGATGATGATGATGATGATGGTCATGATGGTGTTGGTGGTGGTGATGATGATGATGAAGATGATGATAATGATGATAATAATGATTAATGATGATGGCGAATCGTAACAAAATGCATGCATAGAAACATAAGCTACTGAAAACATTATACTAACAAGGTCGTTAGCAAACTTTTTTATATTTTTTTCTCTTTCTTTCTTTTTTCTTGTCTTTTCCTTCTCCCTCCTTCGCTTCTGACTGCGAAACTGACTGGAAACTATCTATTTGACTTAGTCTTATCACATCTTCGTCCTTACCTTGGTCTTTTCAATAACATATTTTCTCCTTTACGCGATAACATGCATATTGTTACGTCGACTTTTGACAGCATTGCCGAGACGTTCCTTGATAAAAGCTCTATTCTCTTCCGCTGGTTTTGAACTTTATCTGTTGTGAAAATCTAGTTCAGTGTGTTCAAGGAGGCTCGATTATGAGACTTGAATGATTCTAATGTTATATGATGGTTCGTGTGTTCATAAAATGTTTCTAGGTGGGTGAATGCCTGAACAGTCGAAGTCTATCGAAGTCTATTTCCTATGTCTTATATTATCCTCGTGTCCTTTTGAATAAATCTGTATTTACTTTTGCCTTTTCTTAATCTCGTGGCTCCTTCCTTTGAGTTTCTTCTTTAACCCTTTTGCAACATTGATGCTGTTGACCTTTTTTAATGTTTTACTATGTCATGCAGATTACTTGACATGTGTGCATTGCGTATGTGCATTCGTCTCTTTGTGTCCATTCTTTCTTTGTTTTTCTCTCGCATCGTGGATAGAAATATGATGATAAAAGTGTAAATATAATAACCAAAAGGAATAATGACAAGGGTGATGATGCTGACGACAGTAATAAAAGCAATAATGATAATAATATTGATAATAGTAATACTACCATTATTACTAATAATGATTATGATATGAATAATATTGACAATGAACGGTAATGGTAATGATGACTAATATTGACAATGGTGGTGGCAATGGTAGTAATAAGAATAATAATGATAATAAAAATGATAATAATGATAATAATAACAACAACAATAACGATAATGATATTAACAATAAAGATAACATCAAGAATAATAACGATAATGATTATAATGATAAAAATGATAAAAATTATGATAATAGTAATGATAATAATAACAAAAAAAATAATGATGATGTTAATAATATTGATAATAATTATAGTAATGATAATGATAATAATAATATTAGTAATAATGGTGGTGCTGATAACAACAATAATAATTATGTAAAGATAATGTGACAATACTCATAATAAAACTCTCCGTCTCCTCCTCCTCCTCCTCCTCCTCCGCCTCCTCCTCCTCCTCCTCCTCCTCCTCCTCCTCCTCCTCTTCTTCCCTCTCTTCCTCCTCCGCCTTCCTCTGCAACCAAATACTCCCATTAATCATGTTTAGACAGC
>NC_061853.1:6926039-6928539 GCF_019202785.1 Penaeus chinensis | reverse complement strand
GGCTCGTAAATAAAACGCTTAAATATCGACATCAAGTATTCATTCCGGAATTTATGGAATCTGGCACTCTTAAAAACTCGAACGCTCTGTCGTGTCGAATCCTAATTTAACCACGGCGAAATTCCATCATCCTGTACGTTCTACGCAATTACCCCGTACTGTAGATTACGATGTGATGTAGCAACTATCATTATTGCAGGGAAGCAGTCTATCCTCATTGCAGTCAACTCAGGCAAAAAAAAAAAAAAAAAAACGTTGTGGTTGGTACCAAATCGGGGATGCAGCGTAGCTTGTTCCTCGTCCGCTGACCTTCGCGTAGCAAGACTATGGGACGAAGTGGGATGGATAGGGAGAGAGGTAAAGAGGGATAGGGAAGTATGGAAGAGAGGGAAAGGGAGAAGGGACGAGGGATGGAGAAGGGGAGGCGATAAAGATGGGCAAAGGGTGGGGGGGGGGTGCAAAGAGGGGTGAAGAAGAGGTAGGAAAAGGAGAGAGAGAGAAAAAAAAGGGGAAAGGAATGGAGTTACAAGGAAGGTGGAGGAAGGGGAGAAGTGATAAGAGAGAAGGAAGGGAGAGCGGATCTTTGTAGGTATTTTTATCTTCTGCTGTGTTCGTATTATTCGTATTTTCTCTGGAAGTTCGTTTCGTGTTTTTGTTTCTTTCAATTCTGTGTCTTCGTTTCTCTCTATACTATGTATGTTTTTCTCTCTTTCTCCCTTTCTCCATTCTCTGTTTGTGGGTGTCTGTCTGCACAATTTTGTAAATAAAACAATAATACAACAATAACAAGGAAACACACGAATGTACTGAAGGTATTTTCGCTGTATTACTTCTTCACTATATGATATATTTAAGGCTAAATGCCCTGAGGGAGCAAGAGAGCGAAAAGGCTTCCGGCATATTCGTGTATTTCTTTGTTCATCCCTTCGCTGTTTTGTTCAGAAACTGTCTGTATGTATATCTGTGAGTCTCTTATTGTCTCTGTCTCTTTCTGTCTGTCTGTCTTTCTGCCTCTCTCTCTCTCTCTCTCTCTCTCTCTCTCTCTCTCTCTCTCTCTCTCTCTCTCTCTCTCTCTCTCTCTCTCCTTCTCTCTCTCTTTCTATATATCTTTTTTCTCTCTCTCCCTTACTTCCTCCTTCCATCTCCCTCCCTCCCTCCCTCCTTCCCTCCCTCCCTCCCTCCCTCCCTCCCTCCTTCCTCCCCACCCATCTCTCTCCCTCCTACCCCCCTTCCCGTCCCTCTCTCTCCCAGCAATTATCTATCTGTCCGTCGCCAGCGAGGCAGACTGGCGCACGGGATTCGGATGAAGGACGCGAACATCACGGGACTGCAGCCAAACAATAGCGACTTCGGTTCAAGCAAAACTTTTCTCGATCTGTCCTTGATAGCGGCAAAAATCGAGACCTGTTGAGATTAATCTATTGTCTCCCATGAATAGGAATCGCTGGCAAACAGTCGGCAACGAGCTTCTGAATTGCAAGTGCGAAATCCTCTGCAAGGCGCAACATCCCCGCAAGCCACTGGTTTGCAAGTTGCAATCCGCAGTTTGCATGCGTAAATAGTAGTCCAAGAGTACGGAACTGTCTCTTCAAAAGCTAAACAATTAAATTCTTAAGCAGGTTTATTCTCCCTCTTCTTGATGCTAAAACGTTCTGTATATTTAATTACCCTTGACTCCAGTATTTGTTAACTGGCTACCGTTTTCCATGCGTAAATAAAATCGCTATAACTACGGGTTACGTTAAAGAAAGGCAGTAATTTCTTTAAGGTTGTCTTTTTTGCTTGCCTTGGTAGATAAAGATGTAGCTTGTGATTTTGCATCTATTGAGTTTTTTGTTCTGTGTTTGTGTGTGGGGTATCTGCTTGCTTGCATGCAGGGTCGTGTACCATTGCTATTATTATAATCATTAATATTATTATTATTGTTATTATTATTATGATTATCATTATTGTAATTGTCTTTTTATCATTATTTTGTTGTTATTATTATCATTATCATAATTATTATCATTATTATCCTAATTATCATTACTGTCATCATTATCATTATTATCATTATTATTATTATTATTATTATTATTATTATTATTACTATCATTATAATTATTATCATTACTATTATCATTATTATTATTATTATTATTATTATTATTATTATTATTACTATTATTATTACTATTATTATTATTATTATTATTATTATTATTATGAGTATGATTATTATCATTACCGTTACTATATCTACTATCATCATCCTTTTTATTATTTTATTAGTATTGTTATTATTGTTATTATTATTATTATTGTTCTTGTAATTATTATTATTATTATCATTATTATTATTATTATTATTATTATTATTATCATCATTTTCATTATTGTTATTACTATTATTAATTATTACCATTATCATAATTACTCTCATTGTTATCATTATTATTGTTATTATTGTAATTACTATCATCGTTGTTGTTATCATTATTATTATTATTATTATTAT
>NC_061853.1:6918539-6921039 GCF_019202785.1 Penaeus chinensis | reverse complement strand
ATTAAACGCGTGAACATATCTTGCGGTTTATAAGGTATGTGGTCTTTGAGCGCTGGAGGAACGAAGGAGGAGGTTGAGGTGGAGGTGGAGGTGGAGGTGGAGGTGGAGGTGGAATTAGGGGTGGAGGTGGGGGTGGAGGTGGGGTTGGGGGTGGAGGTGAAGGTGGAGGTGGAGGTGGAGGTGGGGGCGGAGGTGGGGGTGGAGGTGGAAGGGGGGGTGGGAGTGGGGGTGGGGGTGGAGGTGGAGGTGGAGGTGGAGGTGGGGGTGGAGGTGGAGGTGGAGGTGGAGGTGGAATTAGGGGTGGAGTTGGAGACAGAAGTGGAGGTCGGGTGGATGCAGGGGTGGGGGTGGAGGTGAAGGAGGTGAAAGAGAAGGAGAAAAAGGAGGTGGAGGTGGAGGTGGAGGAGGAAGAGGAGGGGGGGTGTAGGGGAAGAAGAAAAAATAAGAGGAAGATGAGGAGGAGGAGGAAGTGGAAGAGGAGAGTGGGCGGAGAAGAAGAGGAAGAGGAAAGAAGACAAAGAAGAAGAAAGAGAGGAAGAAGAGAGAAAGAAAAGAAAAAGTGTAGGTAAAAACCGACATAGAAGCAGAAAAAAACGAAAACTGAGGAAGTTAATAAAAAAAAAGAGAACCCCCCTTAAAAAAAAAAAAAAGAAAAAAAAAACAAGCCCCCCCCCAAAAAAAAGCCAAAGAATACCGTAGAAGGAGGAGAGGAGGAGAAGGAGGAGGAGAAGGAGGCTCGGAAGGAAGCACTACAGAGAAGTCGCGGAGGAACCGAGGACGCCGCCAGTCGATCTCGGGCGCTCAGAGGGAGAGGGTGTGCGCGGCTCCTCTCTCCGGATACGTGGCCACGAGGCTCTGCCCTATCGTGATTCCATGCTTTTTGTTCGTTGGAATTCTGTTGTGTTTGGAGGAGGTTTCTTGTTCTTTATTGAGTGTGTGTGGGAATGTGTTTTTTTTGTTTTGTTTTTTAATGCTCGAAACGTGTATATTGAAAAGAAAAAAGACTTTGTGGGGAAATTTATTCCAAAGTGCGTGATGGACTGCAGGTTTTAGTGACAGTTTAGATCTCCGAATAAAAAGAAAAGAAAAGAAAAAAAAAAACAAGTAAAACAAGCTACGTATTTATTTAGAAACAGAATGAATTAAATAGAAATAAAAATAAATAAAAGGTAAAAAAAAAAAAAAGAAATATACAAGCTAGGTCATTATTTAGAAACAGAAAAAAAGAAAAAACAAATCACAAGGCATTCCAATCCGGATCAAAAAGAGCAAATACCATTCATTTTCCAGAACCTATCTCAAAAAAGAAAAGAAAAAAAAAAAAAAAAAGGAAAAAAAATATACAACTCCCTCGTGCCGTCTCCCATAGCCACTCGAGTCCCCCAACATGGCTAATAGACAGAGCATAAGGACATCCTGAGATTCTCCCCCGAAGACGCTTCATCTCGCAAAGTCTTCCTGGAAGATGGCAGTCTCCCATAACCTCCTCCTCCTCTTCCTCTTCCTCCTCCTCCTCCTCTGCTGGAGACCTTCGGCGGCCAAGGACTCAGGTAGGCACTCGAAGGACCCTGGAGGACCCTTGACGCACTCGGGTCGCCGTCACTAACCCTTTTAACATAGCCCATAGGCCTGGCCCTCGGCACGTACCTTGGGGGTGGGGAGAGGGGAGGGAGGGAAGGGGGGAGGGAGGGAGGGCGGGAGGGGGAAGGAGGGAGGGAGGGAGGGGGAAGGGAGGGAGGGGGGGAGGAGAAAGGAGGGGGGAGGAGGGAGGGTGGGGGAGAAGGGAGGGAGGGAGGGAGGGAGGGGCGTACTGGATACTAATCGTTTATTTAAAGCAACAGTATGTTTCGTCTCTTTCTCTTTCTTTTTCATTTTGTTCTTCTGTTTTTGCCCCCGTTTACTTTGCGTATTTATTTTCCTTTTCTTTTCTTTTGATATTTCTCTTTCCTTCCTTTTCATCTTCTCTGTTTCCTTGTTTCGCTCTCTCTCTCTCTCTCTCTCTCTCTCTCTCTCTCTCTCTCTCTCTCTCTCTCTCTCTCTCTCTCTCTCTCTCTCTCTCTTTGTTTTCGTTTAGAGTTAGTTTTCATTTTCTTTTTCTTTTTTTTCTGACTTCTTTTAATTTCTCTTTTTCTTTCTTTTCTTTCTTAAACAACTTTTGTGTAAAGTGTTTTATAAGCGCGAAGTTTGTCTTGTTTTGAGGATTAGAAAAAAAAATCCACCTTCATTTATTTGTATTGAATTTTCTCCATTTAGATTTTGGGATTAAAGAGGCACGTTTAATTTAGTAAACAAACAAACATCGTTAATTATTAATTAAAAGTTTTTTTTTTTTTTTAATGAGCCTAGGCCTATGCTTATATTTATATTTGCGGTGTGTTGTATTATGCTGTAGCTCTGCATGATATAGGGAGAGAGAAAGAGAAGGAGAGAGAGAGAGAGAAGGAGAGAGAGAGAGGAGAGAGAGAGAGGAAAGAGAGAGAGGAAAGAGAGAGGAGAGAGA
>NC_061853.1:6901079-6918439 GCF_019202785.1 Penaeus chinensis | reverse complement strand
CACAGTCAATTTTCGGAGTTTCAAATAGCGTTGGCCCCGTTTTAAGATATTTGCCAAATTTAGTTACTTAGCGATTACCAAAGCAGGTGGAGAATTTTATAGATTTCTGTGTGTGTGTGTGTGTGTGTGTGTGTGTGTGTGTGTGTGTGTGTGCATGTCCGTGTGCGTGTTCGTATGCGTGTGTGTGTGCGTGTGCTTGTGCGTGTGTGTGTGCGTGTGCGTGTAGGACGTGTGCATGTGTGTGTATTTGCGTGTGTGTGTGTGTGTGTGTGTGTGTGTGTGTGTACATGTAAGCGTATTTCAGATGCTGATTTGACGTTGTTTGGTATATAAAACCTAAAGCTGATTAACTGTCATATGGATGAAAACTAAACTTATATATATCTAATGGTCATTTTTTATTACTAAATGGTTATTATAGTGCCGATAAGTATCTATAGCCAATAATCTTAAATCAATTCGACATTAATGATTATGCGTTTTTAGGTATCACTGACCTCTCACCTCTCAGTCTGCATTCTCCTGAATTCGTTTTCGTAATGGTAATAAAAAGGAAAATAAAGTTGCAATAAGAGAAGAACCATTATTGATAACGAACATAACGACCATTATCGCAACTATTAACGAAAGTCATTATAAAAAAATAAACTTGGTCAACACTAACATTAACACGAAGAGACAGAGAGATACATATTTAATAATGAATGGAAAATACAGACATAGAACACAATTTTAAGTTCTTCAGTGTAATGTATAGTATCAATAAAAGAAAAGAATAATAATGATAAATAATAAACGAATTAAATAAATAAATGAATGAATGGATAGGTAAGCAAATATCCAAACAACCAATTAAGCAGAAAGATAGATAGACAGATAGATAAATGAATAATAAACGCAGCAGAATATCTACCCCCCTCCCCCCTCCATATTAACCACTCCCCCCTAATCGACCATAACAGCTGATTTTATATTCATACCACGTGACTCTTATTGGGCTTTCCAGTAGTCTGAAGATTTGAGAGATAGAGTCTTATTGTTCTTGTAATTATGACTATTTCGCTTATTATTATGTCTATATAGCTTTTAATTTTGTCTACGTCGCTTATAATTATGTCTATATCGCTTGTAATTATGTTTATATCGCTTATAATTCTGTTTATGTCGCTTATAATTATGTTTATATCGCTTATAATTATGTCTATATCGCTTGTAATTATGTTTATATTGCTTGTAATTATGTCTATATCGCTTGTTATTATGTCTATATCGCTTATAATTATGTCTACATCTAAGCCCCTTTGCATGTGTCTGTGTAGTTGTTATGAATCATATTTCACCTTTACCAATTATTATTGTTGTTGGAAATTGTTAACCATTTAAATATCATATATTACAGTCATCATCACAATTATCATTATGATCATTCTAATTATCATCATGATTTCCTTACTATCATTACTATTAATACCGTTATTACCTTCATTATAGTGTTTATTATTATGATTAGCCTTATTATTACGTCGATTACTACTGTTTTTATCACAAACAAAATCAGTTTACAGAGTCAAGCATTCCTTCAACATATATAAAAGAAATTAGCTAAGTTACCCATGAATCTACACGTTTTCTGTGGAATCTTTTAGGTAAAACTAATGTAAATGGAAAGAACTGGACCTTGTAAATATTGACAATAGTCGGCATGACTGTGGTATTATTAATGACAAAAACTTCATAGGTAATAACTGAAGTGACAGATATGTTGATAGTAATCGGAACGGTAGTGAAAGCAGTAATGATGACAGTAAAACTAGTAATGATAATGATAGTGACTTGGATGAAACGCCACTTTTTAACATATAATTCACATCATCATAGAAGATAAGAGTTCTCTGAAAATGTTATAAATCTATTAAACAACCTTGACTTTCTAAATTACAAGCTTATATCCATAATGTGGTTTTCAGGATTATAGTTATCTCTAGCAAAATAAATAACTAAACAAAATAATAACACAAAAAATAATACCGTAATATAACATCAGTGTAAAACTCATGCATAAAAGCACAGAAGATAATGTTTCCTAAACAATGAAAATCTTAAACAATTACCCTAATTATTTATCAAAATATGACATTTAATTACTATATTACATACCTTAAGTACGTGCTTTGTGGGCTTACACTGATGGCTCCTTTTAAGAATAATCTCGATGGTAAAATTCCCTGAAATATCAAAGTAAACAGTTACATAATGGCAGCTTGATTGTCTTCACTGCAACACAAACACCATTTTCACACTAATATTAGCACAAATACTTTATTTCCTTATGTCACACATCGATAGTGTAAATCATTAACATTCACAATTATTTTCTATCTACACATTCACATATAACATTAATTAATTGAATAAAAAAATAAAAAACCTTACGAAATTTCAGTGCAGCGTCACCAGTGGTCGAGTGTTTTTGCAATAAGGAATCGTGATCTCACATCTGGTTTTCATCATTGCAAAGCCAGGTCATAAAAGAAAACGAGAGATCATAAAAGGCTAACTAAAGTATAAAGGCATGATAAAAACGTGCATTTCGGTACAGTGCCATTAGTGTAATGATAATAGTGATTATTGTCATGACAGGTTCAAAAACGCTAAGCTTGAGAGAGAGAGAGAGAGAGAGAGAGAGAGAGAGAGAGAGAGAGAGATATATATATAGAGAGAGAGGGGGGGGGGGGAGAGGGGGGGAGAGAGGGAGAGAGAGAGAGAGAGAGAGAGAGAGAGAGAGAGAGAGAGAGAGAGAGAGAGAGAGAGAGAGAGAGAGATGGAGAAAGAGGGAGAGAGATAGATAGATAGATAGAGAGAGAGAGAGAGAGAGAGGGGGGGGGGGAGAGAGAGAGAAAGAGAGAAAGAGAGAGAGAGAGAGAGAGAGAGAGAGAGAGAGAGAGAGAGAGAGAGAGAGAGAGAGAGAGAGGGAGAGAGAGCGAGAGAGAGAGAGAGGGGGGGGGAGAGAGAGAGAAAGAGAGAAAGAGAGAGAGAGAGAGAAAGAGAGAGAGAGAGAGAGAGAGAGAGAGAGAGAGAGAGAGAGAGAGAGAGAGAGAGAGAGAGAGAGAGAGAGAGGGGGAGAGAGAGCGAGAGAGAGAGAGAGGGGGGGGGGGAGAGAGAGAAAGAGAGAAAGAGAGAGAGAGAGAGAAAGAGAGAGAGAGAGAGAGAGAGAGAGAGAGAGAGAGAGAGAGAGAGAGAGAGAGAGAGAGAGCCTGTATGTGTATGTGGCTATGTGTGTATTATGCAAACGTGTGTAGATTTGTAGCTATACACCTAACATGTGAAGTACTTTTGGCGATCTTATTAAATAGGCAGTGTTATGTTGCTATTTGCTGCAACATAAAAGATTTATGTTACCTACGTAGAATGGATAATACACATGGTTATAATTACAACTAATAAATAATCATATCCTCAGTGGTTATACCTCATGCTTATATCCGTTCACTCTTTGGGTAATAAAACACAGGTTTATATATTTGTTTGCTGTTTGCTCAGCTAGCCAATTTTCCTGCTTGCAATAATAGTACTTTTTTCCTGTTCGTAGTACATGTAATTTGCATTTAATTCTAATATAGTATTTTCATACCATATATATGGGGTCGGAGTAGAATATCGCGAATGAGGGTTGGTCTTTCTCCCCCCTCCCCCCTACCCTCTCCTGCCACGTCGTGGTTTGCTATAAATTCTCTAAAACATTTATTGCCATCTACCCTGCGGGTAGCTGCGGGTTACTATAACATTTGATGTGAATAAAATGTATGTGTATGTTAAAAGAAAAGAAAAATTTACAACCTTAGATGGAAAAACTCCATAGTACAATTTCAAGTTCAGTCAAATAGAGATAATTGTATAGATAGTTTGTGTAATTACTATCATCGTATTTTACAAACGTAGAAATGTGAATACATATATATATATATATATATATATATATATAGAGAGAGAGAGAGAGAGAGAGAGAGAGAGAGAGAGAGAGAGAGAGAGAGAGAGAGAGAGAGAGAGAAAGAGAGAGAGAGAGAGAGAAGAAAAAAAATATTTTTTTTAGTGCAAGCAAGATGTATTTCACCCTAATGAATGCTTTCCTCTTAGCTGCATACTTTAAGGAATTCTGTGGTATTCTCATAAGAATCAGTTGCAAAACTTTTTTTTCATCTATCATCTAATTTATTATGTGCCATATTTATGATAGATTTGTTGTCATCTTACAGGTAGTCTATTAATAAGATTTGTTGTCATCTTACAGGTAGTCTATTAATAATCAAACGTTTTATTTTTTTCTGGTAATAGCAGTTTATAACATCCTTGCACATGCATTCTCATTTAATTTAAATAATATATAATAAGTATATTCAACAACCATTTATTTACACTGAAGATTTAAACAGAAAGAAATGAAACACTGGTGATTAATGGCATTTAATTATGTAACAAAAATACAAATATACAAGTTGAATTCCAGTCCGAGTTGTCATAACGCGTTTGTTTGTGCAGAAAGTGGCCATATGCGCTTCCTGAGACATTTCTCTTCCTTACTATTTTCGGAGCATAAGTCTTATAGCAACGTTACTTTGGCATTATGTGAACAAAAGATGCGAAAGTATACAGAATGTATGCACAGATATAGACACATACAGACGCAGATACATACAAGCACATGTACACACACAAACACACACACACACACAAAGAAACGATTTACTGATAGCTTCAACTAAAGGACACCCCCTTTGCTAAGCTACAGTCCGAAAGCTTCATCTCCTCACTCTGTCGTATGCAAGTATCAACCGTGTTGTGCTCTACTCTCACAAGCTGAAGTTGGCGTCCTCAAACTTGAGAGGAGCTTCACGTCTGCTGGACAGGTCTGTGAGAGACATACACCACCGAGAACCACATCGGTGGCGGCGAGGGTCATATGACGCTCCCAACGCCACCGGGGTCGCTGGGTCTCCTGGCCTGGACCCCGCCTGCGTCCGGTATTCTCAGCGGGGATGAGTGGTTATGACGTCGGCCGTTGCAGTAGGCGTCGCTGACTTCGTCTTCTGCTAGAGGTGCCTTCGAGGAGGTCTTGGAGGGGCTCAGGTGAAGGTGCTGCTGCTGCTTCTCCGGCGGGAGGAAGACCCTCGGGGGTTTGGGTGGCGCTGGCAGGTCCTCGACGGAGGAATTCTCACCTGATTTGTGGGATTTCTTCTTCTTGGCTGCTGCTTTCGAGTCCTTGGAAGGGAAAGACGGGTTTTCCTGTTTGCCGGACTCGAGGTGAGGGCGAGGAGGAAATGGGGCGCTGTTCCCGCTGACTATTGGCGACGGCGATTTCCTGTCTGTTTTGGCATTTCTCTTGGTATCTCCATCGCAAGGATTAGCTTTGACTAACTTTGACATGCAGTTGTTATCTTTACTTGGAAGGGGGCTTCCAGAAGCGATTTGGAGGTTTTCTCGGCTCCTCTTGGAACTGGGAGCTAAATGCCCTGGCGTGTCGGAGGGGCGTGGGAGCACCGTCTCCTTCATGGCCAGGGGGGAGTAGGCGTAGCCGGCTTCACTCACCGGGCGACGCAGCATCGTCAGGTCGGTCACCTCCACCACTGACTCCACGTCTGAGTCGCTCGAGTTACTGCAGGAGTCGCTTTCCTGGAATTACAAGAAAAAGAATCTGGAAATGAACAAAACTAAACAACGTTTTTCGTTTTACAACAATCGTGTTTCAAAGTTCAGTGTTGAAACTTGGCAAAACACATACACACACACACACACACACACACACACACACACACACACACACACACACACACACACACACATACACACATACATCTATATGTACAGTACTGATATCGCTTTATGAATTTTCATGTTCATAATTCTACCTCAAACACAGTACCCCTTATTCAGAAACTTAGATATGTATCAAATTATTATTAGCAAATCATTATTATACTTCACTGATTCTGACATCTCATTTCAATATGATCTGTCAGTTTCGGACACCCTGTATTAGATGAAGTATAAAAAAGTCGCGCTTGAAAACTGAAATGTACCAACGCTGTGAATCTTAAACCTTGGGATCACCAACCACGTAACCCTTTGAAATATTTCTTGTCTTTTCTGCCTAGAGCATAGTGAACCCAGAAAAGATGACCTTGTAAAAAGAAAAAAAAAAATTATATCAATTATCTTTCTCTCTTAAGGAAACTGGCTGTATTGAACATCATCTACATGCAGCATTAACCTTAAATCTACATCATCCAAATGAACACAATTAAATTTTGCTAAACTGCGAAGGCCCGAAATTGAGATAAATAAATAAGTATATTAAAACAAAACCTAGCTAAGTATTAGGATTAAGTAGCGAACTTCCTTAAATTCCCTAAAACTCTTAAAATGGACTTAAAATGGACCCTGTTTTTCCCCAAAGAAAATCCTCTGATAAGGAATGGGGTTCTAAAACTAACCGAAGATAAGATGCATATCAGAAGAAATTATTTATTCGTCGCGATAATGACGAGAATTACCAAATGCAGTAGATAAAAATGTGGGCATACAAAAATTGCCTTTATTCCTAATAGCAAAACCAATAGGTAGAGGTGTGAAGCAAAAACTAGATCAATTAAAAACGACAAGAGAAAAAAGAAAAACAATATTGGTTTTCTTATTCTCTTTAGTTTTTCTTCGCTTTTCAGTGCTTAAGATGTGAACTTAATACCAATAAATTTATTAACTATTACATATAAATAGTCTAAAAGAACAGTAGGGAAGAAAATACACTTTTCTTTACCCTCATGAGTCTCTTGTTTCTCATTATACATGCATTATTACGTTTATATTTTTTATCTAAATCAGCGTTCCATTAAATAAACTAAACTGAAGCTTAGTAATAAAAGTAATAAAACCTTGTAAAGAATCATTACATGACATGTAGTTTTTTTGTTTTTTTTATCTGTACCTGTGTCTGTTGGCAATTGGAGATCCGCCCATTCATGTGTATGTGCGGCATGGATTTCGTCTTGACTCTCTTCCCCACCGCGGGCGTTCCTTGGCGACGTCGGATGGGCGTGTTGTTGTTCTCTGGGCTGTGGGCGCCGTCGGGTGTGGCTCTCCCGTGGGTGTGGGCGAGGATGTCGAGACTCCGGTGCCGTGGCTGAAGGCCCGTGCCGCCCTCGAGGTCGTAGCAGTCCCACGCACTGCCTGTCGGGGTCATCACGAGGTCGTGGGTGTGGACGGGCGGCTTGGAGGCCTTGCGGCGGGCGTGGCGGGCGATCATGATGCTCACGATGAGGAGGAGCAAGAGCACCCCGGCCACGCCCACCAGCGCTCCCAGCAAGGGCGTGAACCCGAGGAAGGAGCTCTCCGAGTCTGAGGAGAAGGCAGTGCGTTTAGAAAATATACCACTATTTAGGGAATACATACAACCACTTAATCGTTAATTGTTAATCTCTTCACATGTTTCAAGGTTCAACGAAACGATTAATGCAATACGAGCTGTGTAGCCTGCACAAGCAAACTTCAGCCTATACTACCAATAACAAGAACACAAAGTAACACATATAAGACCCTCCGCAGTATCACGACTTACCCCAGGCAGCACGTTGTTGTGCCCTGGGCGTGTGGACCTCCAGGCGCAGCGTTTCGCTCCTCCCACGGGCGTTCTGGGCGCTCACCCTCAGCGTGGCTCCTTTCCCGCCCTCAAGCCCCGCCACCACCCACTCGGGGAAGTCGCTGTGCAGGAGAGGAAGGCGTGGTCAAAAGGGCGGTTTAAGTGTCGGACGAGTGGTGGTGAAAGTAGTGATTTCGCATATACTTTTGGGGAGTCACGGTTAGTTTGTGTGTGTTATAATTCTTTTACATAAAGCCGTGTGTTAGAGTTCGTTATCATTTTTTTTTTTTTCTTTTTAAATACAACTCCCTGACATCACTGGTATCGACCCCTTGACAGTGAATTCCGAAATCCTCTATCTCTCTCACCTGCTTATGTTGGCCAGGAGGACGCCGTTCTGCCACGCCTCCAGCAGGAACACCTGGGGCAGCCCGCCGTCGAAGCCCTCCAGACACGTGACGGAGAGCGAGGTGCGCCCTTGGTCCTCGTCGGCGTGGCTCGAGGGCGTGGTGGAGCAGTTGAGGGGCGGGTCGGGCGTCCCGGCGGGTACGAGGGACACCACGCACGGATCCCGCTGCCGCCCCACGTCGTTGGTGGCGCGGCAGAGGAGCTCGCCGTAATCCTGGAGGCTGTGGGGCGTCACGGTCATGGCGGAGGTCATCCTGTCGGTGCGGATGTTCTTCGCCGGGACGCGCTCCTCACTCCCGTCCTCCTGCAGCCACGCCCACGCCCACGTCAGGTTGTGGGCGGGCACGGCCTCCACGTGGCAGGTGACGACGGCGGGGGATCCTCGGGCGGCTCCCTGGGTTCTCTGTCTGGCGACTCCTGCACACACGGGCGCGTCTGCAAAGGATTCAAATTCCTATTCAAATTCAAAGTCAAATTCACCTTCAAATTTAAATTTGCCTTCAAATTCAAATTTGAATTCCTTTTCAATTTCAATTTCAAAACTATTCCGTTAGTTACGACGATTCTCAGCACTTAATCCTCATGACGTGAATAAATAAATTGCTATGATGTCCATTCGACAGGTTTTTATTTGGAAACAATTGATTAGCTCTTAAATAGAGCGAATCTATATAGAGATATTTAACGCGATCTATAAATATTTTGTGGAATAATAATAAAATCACAAAGTTAGGACTTGGGAAGAAAGGAGAAGAGGAAAAAGAGCAGAACTGGAGGGGGAAGAGGCAAGAAGAAGAGATATAGAAAGACAGAAAAAGAGAAAGATAGAGGAAAAGAAGGAAAAGAACAAAGAGAAGAGAGAGTAAACAGAAAAAAAAGAGAGAGTGAGATAAAACAAACAGAGAGAGAAAAATGAAAAGAAAAGCTACAGACAAAAGAAACAAAAAGAAAAATAAGAATAATTTAAAGCAGACTATCAATTTAATCACTCCAGCGTCTTCAGCAAGCAAGCAAGCAAGCAAGCAACCCATAAGCAACCCACGACAATCAAAACAAAACACCACCACCACCATCACTATTATCATCATCAGCACCATCACAATCATCTCCACCACCATCTCCACCACCACTACTCCCATCAACCCCTCCATCACCCCCACCACCTCTATCCCCCCTTACCCCCACTTCCATCACCATCACCCCCTCCACTGCCACCCCCACTATCCCAACCCATAACCTCTACTCCCCCTCACCCCCCCACCATCACCCCCACCACCATCACCCCCACCACCACCCCCCTCCCCCACCATCATCACCCCCACCACCTCCCCCACCACCACCACCCTCCCCCACCACCATCACCCCCACCACCACTACCACCCAATCCATCACCCCCACCATACCCATCCACCACCTCTACCCCCCTCACTCCCCACCCCCACCACCATCACCCCCCTCACCCCCCATCCCCACCACCATCACCACCATCATCCACTCCCCACCATCACCCCTCACTCTCCCTCACCACCAAATCAACTCACGCCGGACGATGATATGGACAGGATTGCTGATGTTGCGTCCTTCGTAGTTGATAGCGGCGCAGGTGTAGGTTCCCGAGTGCTTCCGACGAAGGCGCTGCAACACAAGGCTCAGGCCGCTCACCACGACCCCTCCTGCGACGTCGTGCTCTACAAGGGCGCCCTGCGGAGGAGTGGAGTGAAGAGCAAGGTGTTTGGTCTTTCGAAATGGGAGGATTTTTTTTTTTTTTTTTTTTTTTTTTTTTTTTTTTTTTTTTTTTTTTTTTTTTTTTTTTTTTTTTTTTTTTTTTTTTTTTTTTTTAGGGGGGGTATCTTTTAAATTTTATGCGCGTCTTTTTTGTTTGTTTGTTTGTTTGTTAGATATATTGTGATATTCTTAATCTATAATCTATTTTTTTTGTCATTCGTTTATTTTTTTTTCTCTCTCTCTATTTTTTGCTGCCGCGTGTTAACAAAAATATGTTAATCGTTTAAGACTTGAATTATTTTTTGTATATTATTAGGAAAGAAGTGTCTGATCTAAATACCTATTTCCGGAGAACAAAAGTTTAGTGTTCCTAAGGCGTATTTATGTTGAGAAATAAGAAAACAGTTTAGCATTTCTAAGAACTATTTTCCTTTTTGTAGAAGAGAGACAGAAATATTTACGTACTTCTAGAATATGTATCTAAAATTCCTTGTAGGAGATCAAAGAAAATAATAATGTTCCTTGGCCCTTCAATTTAGAAATAGAGAGCATCTTGTGATAGTTAAGGCCATTTACATGACTGCGAATTTACGAAGCAATAAAATCCACGTGGCATTATTTTGCAACAATTCAAGTTCTGATATTATACGTAATATCATTCACTTGATGGCTTTTGATTATCTATTCATTTTTATTCTCCTTCAATGAACCGATGCATTAATAAGAATATTGCCCATACCACAGAAGTAACGCTTAAACTATTGCAAATGCATTTTCATTCTCTTAAATGTATTACAAGGGATAAATAATTTCCCGGGGCTATTCAGAGTACATGTTTTACCGTTCGTACTGTAATAAAAGCTTGTAAAGAATGCACATAAAATGCAATACAATAAAGATAGCATGCAGTACGTCCACAAGTTAAGATACAAGACGAAAGGTTTGCCTTTTACAATACACTTTCTGTTTCTTTTTCTCCCTTGTAGTTTCTGTAGACAAGAACAACGAGGACAAACAAACAACATGGCAAATAAAACAAATAATGACATGATGGCCATGTGACTATCACGAACAAAGAAAACAAAAACAGGAAAATTGGACGGTTCATGTCTATGTTTTTGCTGTTATCTATCACAACTGACTCGTATATCAATAAAAAATTGGATTACTTGCAAAAAAAGAAAAGAAAAATAAATCCTCAGTAACAAACATCTATCATATATTTAAAATAAACAACACATCGAAAATCACCGCAAACCCGAAGGTACTGAAAAAAAAAAGAAAAAAAAAAGAAAGAAAAGAGAGAGAAAAAACAAAACAAAAAAAAACAAAACATAAAAATAACAGCAAAAAAAATAGCACACACAAAGCACAGTACACTTACGTTATGATACCACTGGACGCGGATAACAGGTGGATTAGACTTTATAGAACACTCGAAGTAAACGTCGCTGCCCTCTGTGATAGCGCTGGGATCAATGGGCTTCCCGAGTTCCAGATGCACGATGGGAGTGTCTGGAAGAACGTGTGAGCGTGAGAGACGAGAGTGAGTGAGGGAGAGGGTGAAAGACAGAGAGTGAAGGAGAGGGGGAGAGACGAAAGAGAGAGAGGGAGGAGGGGTGGAGTACGGGAGGGAAGGGAGGAGGGAGGGAGAGAAGTTGGGAGAAGGAATTGAAAGAGAGAGGGAGACAGGAAGAGAGGGAGAGAAGGTGAAAGAAAGAGAAAGAGGGAGAGGGTCACAGTTAGGAACGGGAGAAAGAGGGAATGGAAGAAGAAAGGGGAAGTGAGAGAAGTGAGAGGAGAGTGCATAGGGAAAAAGTGAAGGTTAGGGTGCAAAGAGAGAGGGTGAGGAGAGAGGGCATTGACAAAACAGAGAAGGGGGAATAGAGAACGAGAATGAGAGCGAAAGCGAGCGACGGAGTAAGAGAGAAGAGAGAAGAGAGAAAGAGAGAGAGAGAGAGAGGGAGAAAAGAAAGAGAGACAGAGAAGAAAGAAAGAGAGAGAAACAAAGAACAAGAGAGGCAATAACCTCCCTCGTCATACATGACAAAAAAATCCCACTCAAAAGCAAACACACACAAACATCAATAATAAACACCAACACATTCTCTCAACTCCATAACAAAAGACCAGCAATCAAGAACAAAATAAAAGTCACCACTCACAATGAACTTCCAGCTTGACAGAATCGGTGAGTCGAGCGTGAGGTATGGCAGTGTTGACAGCCATGCACGCCAACGTTACCCCGTCGAAGTCCCTGTCCACTTCTAACGTTAGCGTCGCTGTTGTAACGTTTCCTCCATCCTCCATCTGCAGAAACGTTTGTAGTAAAGAGGTCATTGATACCATGTAGAATAAATTGCCCTGTGTACTTTTTTTCCCTTCCTTTTTTATTCTTAGTATTCATGTACCTGGCCGTTATATGCTAATACCTGCCATGGAATTATGTTGCCATAATGTCTAGCAGGGCCTATAAAAGTGGAAATCTGAATACGTAATTATCCTTAATTACACACAATTGGCTTGGGGAAATATACTATTGTAAACAAACCACGATAGTATTATGCCTCAACGGTATCATAAACCCTATCGATTCCGAAAGAGTTATAATAACAATGACAATAAAATCTAGGACTGATGTTGTTTAGGAGCGTAATAATTATACTCTTGTTATATTGCTATACAAATGAGTCGGCTATGAACTGCAACATTACCGTTCTTTTCCCATATATATATCCATCTGTGCTGTTTACATGGCCATAGACTAAATATAATTACAATAAAATTTGAATAAGGATATATCACAAATCCCTAAGATCTCCCAGAATATAATAACAATAAGGTACCCGATTTTTTTTTTTTTTTTTTTGTGTGATAACGAAGGATAATGCTGATATTAGTAACTTTGACATTAATTGCAACTGGACAGGAATCTACTACTAGCATTTAATTAAAAGCAAATCCAATTGCCTTCTGATATCAATTTGTTTTTGATGCTTATTAGTGTGTTTACGATGACGGAATAATCGTCTCAAATGCAATATTAATGATATGTAATTACTTGTTCCCTTTGCTGATCTTGAACAACCGAACTGTACGATTTTCCTCCTCCTCCTCCTCCTCTTCCTCTTCCTTCTCTTCCTCCTCCTCTTATTATTATTATTATTATTCCTTCTTCTTTCCCTTATCCTCCTCCTCTTCATTTCTTCTCCTCTTCCTCCTTCTCTTTCCCCTCCTTCTCCTCTGCCTCTTCCTATCCACTTTTCTTCCTCTTCCTCTTTTTCTTTCTCCTCTTTCTCCTCTTCCTTTCTTTCTCATTTTCCTCATCTTCCTTCTCTTCCTCATTCATCTCTTCCTTCTTCTTCTTCTCCTTTTCCCCCACCCCTCCTCCTCCTCTTCCTCCTTCTCCTCCTCCAACTCCTCCTGCTCCTCTTCCTTTTTTCTCTACCTCCTCTTTCTTTTCATTCTCCTCCTCCTCCTTCTCCCAATTCTCTTCTTCTTTTCTTCTTCTTCTTTCTCTCCTTTTTCTTCTTCTTCTTCTTATCTTCTTTTTCTTCTTCCTCCTCCCCCTGTCCCTCCTCTTCCTCTTCCTCTTGTTGCTACCGTTCTTGTTTATCTCTCTCTTCGCATTCTTCCTCTTTCTCTCCTCTTTTTTTCTTCCTGTTCTCGTTCTTGTCCTTTTTCTTTACCCTTGCCCACTCCCATCTCTCCTCCTCCTTTCTCTTTTATTCTCCTGTTCCTTTCTCTTTCCCTTGCCTCATATCTTACGTCTCTTTCGAATACTTAACATCCAAAAAATATATTATATCAATTAAACACATGATATAGATACCTTACTTTGCAAAAAAAAAAAAAAAAAAAAAAAAAAGCAAAGACATTACTAAACAGATAAAACAAACTTACAACAACAGAGTATGTTTAAACAAAAAAATCTAAACTGGGGGGGATATATTTCATAGGAATCTACGTCATAAGATTTAGATTCTAATTAAAACAGAATCACTTAACTAATGGGTAATCTTTTCTAAAGGGAGGATCTAGGTAATCCGTAGGAGTAATAAGATACCTTTGTGAGAGTGAATTTCTAATTAAGTTTAATTGAAAGCTTTCTATATTTCTGTGGGAATCTTTGATTATTTGGGGCCATCTTTCAATTGTCTTTTTTTCCTTAATTTACATAATCTTTAAATTGTTTTGCTTTCCTTAATTTACATACTCTTTAAAAAAATATATGTCCTTAATTTACAGAATCCTTGTTGTCTTTTTTCCTTAATTTTCATAATCTTTTAATTGTTTTTTTTCTTCTTAATTTACTTAATCTTTGAATTGTGGTCTTTTTCTTAATTAACATAATCTTTAAATTGTTGTCTTTTTTCTTAATTTGCATATTCCATTTAAAATTGGCGTCGCCCATTAATAACAGCGTATTAAAAGACATTCGATATAAAAATAAGTAATTGAAACAAAACAATAACAGTAATAGCATTGAATAGACTCCATATCAAAGATTCAAAACGAATTTGAACAGATAATCACAATATTCTCAAATCCTAACGTAAACACACATAGGCAATACTTTAACCCCAGAAAAAAAAAACTCGTTACATCACACTTCAATTACATAATCTAACACGTAACTTGAATATGATATACAACCCTTTCACCAGTTAAGCTGAAGCACTAACCTACTACACACAATTATGTAAACTAACTCACACACACAAGTTAGGGAACCGTGTGAATAAAACAACATTTGAATAAACCATTTTACGGACAGAATGGAGTATACACATCTACACATAAACTTACAAACAAGGAATTCTGGACTGCTGTTCATAATCAATACTTTAACCTATAAAGCTGCTTCGCTAACTTAAGATGGAACTTTGCCATCTTTGCCAATGTTCAAACTTCAATGAGTAAAACTTTGATTTTCAGTTTAATTATAAAATAAATGGACTGGATCTTCATGAATAAACCCTGTGAATAACGCACTATTTTTTTTAAACATTAGTATACCAAAGCTCATTCACACACAACGCGAGCTAAAGCAAAAAAGATGGTGATGATGAAAAGAAGAAGAAAAAGAGAAGAAGAAGAAGAAGAAAGACGATGACGAGGAGGAAAAATGAATAAGAAAAAGAGAGAAAACAAAAGAATGAGAAAACAAATCCTGCTCCCACATAAACTAATAAATCCAGACCTACAGACATACGATCCTCACTTTCACACACACACACGCGCGCGCGCGCGCGCACAAACAACACGCACAAACATAGACACACACACAATTACAAACACACAAACAAACACAAACACAAACACACACACACACACAAACACAAACACACACACAAACACACACACACACATACACACACAAATCCTGCTCCCACATAAACTAACAAATCCAGACCTACAGACATACGATCCTCACTTTCACACACACACACACACATACACACATGCGCGCGCGCACACACAACACGCCAGAAATCAACACCACATAAAAAAAAATCAACTCACGGCGTGGTGTACGGAAGTGAGGTGTGAGTGACCGCGCCACCAGGAGAGCTGGGCGGGCGGGTGAGATCCTACGCTGCGACAGACCAGCCTCAAGGTCGTTCCTGCAGACACCGCCACGCCTGAGCCTAGGATCTGCACGTCGAGCGGAGGCACTGGAGGAGGAGGTGAAGGTGAGTGTAAGGAGAGATTTGAAAGGGGGGGGGGGGGGGGTATGGGTTGGGGGGGAGGGAGAATTAGCGATTTTGGAAAGAGGGTTTGTCTAAAATTGTGATGATTCTGTTTCTTGTTTATTTCTTCTATGACTTTGTGATCGGATATACTTGAAGAACATGATACTGTACATCAGCATCAGCATATAAATATATATATATATATTATATATATATATATATATATATATATATATATATATATATACATACATACATATATATATGTATATATGTGTATATATATATGTATATATATTGATATAAATATATATATATATATATTTAAGTATATAATATATATATTAATGTAAATAAATAAATATATATGTATACATATATATATATATATACATATATATACATATATATAGATATATATATTATATATATATATATATATATATATATATATATATATATATATATGCATGTAAGTATATACACGGTCAAGCAGAAGAAGAAGAGGAAGACAAAAAAAAAAAAAAAAAAAAGCAAGAAAAAAAAGAAAAAAAAAAGACACAAAAAATAACAACAAAATCCAAAATCAAGCACCCACGCGTGATGTTGAGGGCCACGGAAGCTGTCCTGGGCTGAATGAGCGTCGTCTTGCTCGTCTGCGAGCTGAGGGGCGTGAGGGCGTGGCAGGTGAGGGTGGCGCCCTGCAGGTCCCGAGAGGCTGTCACTGTGGCTGTCACCTCGACCATGTCTTTCCCTGTGCGTCGAATGGAAGGAGAGTCACCTCGCGTACGGCAGGAAAGCATGCAAAGTTGTTCTCAAGGTGAGCGTGATGGGTTTACAAGTCGGTAACAATAAAGGATTGTGTGCTTTGATTGCGTGATGAGGTGTTGCCAGTTGTGCATTTTTGTACTTCTGTGTAATATCTCTTCTGGCTTATTTATCTTTATTTTTATTAAGATATTTCTTTCGAATACGTGGCTAGGAAATACTTACATGACTAAAAACAAAAAGCATACATACAATTACTGAACGAAAATAAAACATTCATCTTTCCCTTCCCAATTTTTTTTTTTTTTTTTTTTTTTTTATCTTAGTTGATTTGTATTCGAATTCGATGACAAATCTATCCAACACATTCTTACGGATAGATTTACTGATCTATCCATCTACACATCCGCCAAACACCTCACCCTAACGTCCAAACCTCCACAGAAACAACCCAAAAATAGACCAAAAATCACCATATCCCACACGACTCCCCCTCCCCCCCCCCCTCTCCCCTCCCGCGGACAACCCCCCCCCCCACCCCCCACCCCAGACCCGACCCGACCTCCTTTCCGTGAAATCCTTACCCGAAGTAATGTCCGTAGAGGCGTCCAGGCGCTGCGGGAGCCTCGTGCCCTGTCGCCACCAGGTAAGCGCGGGAGGAGGACGCCCCCCGACGCTCCGGCAGGTGAGCTGTTGTCGAGAGCCCTCACTTAGGGGCCCCACGCTCCCCACGACGCCGATCCCCTGCCACAGGATCACGGGGGGGCCTGGGGGCACTGAAATGAGAAAAGGGGGGTGAGTGGGAGGGCCAGGGGGCACTGAAATTAGAAAAAAGGGGGGGAGCGAGGGAGACTTGGAGGCACTGTAATGAGAAAAGGGGGGTGAGTGGGGGGGGCAGGGGGCACTGAAATGAGAAAAGGGGGGTGAGTGGGGGGTAAGGGGGCACTGAAATGAGAAAAGGGGGGTGGGGTGAGTGGGGGGGGGGCCAGGGGGCACTGAAATGAGAAAAGGGCGTGAGTGTGTGTGTGGGGGGGGGGGGGGTCTAGAGACCCTATAGTGACAGAAGAAAGGAGGCGAGTTTAGGGGGGGGGGGGTTGACCTAGAGGGCACTGTAATGAGACTAGTGACTGGGG